>NC_088926.1:23657500-23727500 GCF_038396675.1 Hydra vulgaris
GATTTCAGATAATAAGAATGTATAAAGGCGTTAGATAACCGCAAGACTTGAAGACAATCAAATCGTGGCGCTCTACTGTAATGTATCTATGGCATTTTTGAAAGGAGATTCAAGCTTTACTCTTGGATTTAAAAAGTTTTCCCACATATACCAAAGTATCAAAAATCATGAAGAATCAAATCACATAACGCTGCTGCAATTGCACTATAAAGTAGTACAACAGAGAAAGATATAAGCTCTTTAATCCAAAAAGGTCTAATGGAAAAACAGAAAGCACAAGTATTGAAAAATATCGAAGTATTCAGACGAATTTTTGCAGCAGTTACTTTAATTGGGAAGTAAGTCCTTTCATACAGCGGTTATCGGGGTGAATCTCTCTACAGTTTGCACAATAAATCTATTGATCACGGGAACTTTAACGAACTAATATTGCTGATAGCAGAGTTCGACGTTACACTAAATAATCATATAGAAAAAGCTATTCAGGCAAGTCAAGAGAGGAAAGAGATACATAAAGGAAGTTCTCGCAGACGTAAAGGCTTGGTAACAATGTTGTCAAAGACCACAGTTAACAATATTCTAGCTGTTATTTCAAACTTGATGAGGAATTATATAGTCAAGGAAATTGGTGATCTGAAATTCAGTTTTCAAATAGGTGGTAGTCAAGATACGTCGGTGATTGATCACGAGACAATAATCTTATGGTATGTACATCGAGAGGACATGAAAGAGCGGTTATTTGCGGTAAAACAAATTACTGATGCAACAGGTACAGGACTATACAAACTATTAAAATCAGAGCTTGAACGCAATTTTGATGTTGTCATTGGACAAGAAGTTAAATCTGCTAAACTGAAAAGACTACAAAAAATTGGTAAAACCTGTTGGTGGTCAAAACAGGTGGTGTTTGAATGAATTCTTGGAACTTATGGTGCTTCATAAATGAAATTGTTCTATGCTCTTTTGCAAGTTTTTAATTGGATTAGGATGTCTTCAAGATTCGATGCAAAATCAACATTTGAAGCCACACCACTCCAGGACAAATGGTATCGATTTGATGACGTCTTTTTGCAACAAATTTCCAAATATTTGCAAACAAGAGATCTGGAATATTTAAGTGCTTGGTATATGGTAGAGTCAGCAAAACAAGAACTGCACTCAATATTTTTCGATGATGTCTATTCTAAGACAACTGCATTTGTTAAAGAAACTATCCCCCCCCCCCCTTAATGTTAGTGAACTTGATATAGAAGTTTAAACAGAGTTGCGTGAAGAACGAGTTAATCGAAAGAACCGTATGGCAGGCGAACTTGCCTTTGATGTTATACCAGAGAATCCTTGTGATCGTTTCAGATTGGATGTTTTCCGTAGAGTAATTGATTAGATTACCATTTGCGCAGATGAACATTTCTCAGTTAACAGGGACATCATTAGAGACACTGCGTGTTTAGATCCCAGACGTTTTAACGAAATTGTTGAAAATATTATTCCAGAAAAAAGTCTTTCAAAAATTTCTCAACTAAATAATCTTTGTTCCGACAGATTGCGATCAGAATTGCATAACTTTACTATAAACTTTGATGGGCTCTCAAAAAACAATACGAGATGAATTTGCAGTCTTGGTGACAAAGATTCTGAAGAATCGAACTGAATCTCAGAGTTGGATACTTCAAAAGCTACTGAAAGAGAATGACATTTTAAGGTTTTTATAACTTTGAACATTGTGTAAGGTCTTATAAAAAATGCAGTTGAGGACGTAATTAACTTTTTTGCGTAAAGACTCTGTATAATTATCAAAGGTGTTGCTTCTAAAAACTACATTAGGAGATTGTAGTCAGTTAAATTATAAATACCAATTACACCGCAGAGTCCATTTTTATTTTATTTTTTATTTAAATGATTTAAAAGGAGTGTTATTATTCATTTATCATAATAAATTCATCGCGTTATTATTATTATTATCATTGTCTACATAACTATCATGTATATTTTATGCATAAGTAAAATGGCATACTGAATTAAATTGTAAGCCTGAATGATCTTAAAGATCATTAAGGCTTACAAAAGTTCAAATTGAACTTTTGAAGTGTACCAGTATATTACCTATTCATATTTAATCTAAAAAAACCTTTACATGAATTAACTTAAAATAGCTAAATGCCCCCACACCAACCCAATTTTCTAACCCTTTCCCGACCTTTTAGTGCCCTCCCTCTTCCCTTCCGGGGAGGATTTGAAGCCCCAGTCCGCGCCTAACCTTAGTTACGTCAAAATTGTTTCGAAACTTGTACTCTCCTGAGACCAATTTTTAAAAAGTTAATATTTTTTCTCTGATAAAACCTTCTTACTTGATTTTGGTTTATCTTTTATAATAAAAAATAAAATTCCATTTCTATTCTAAACATATTTTTTCACAAATTTGGGTGACTAAAACGTTGTTCGGTATATTTTTTACCAACAAAAGGTTTTTGTAAAGTGGGTACATAAGTAGATTATACTAGAACTACCAAGTCTTTCATACTTATTCTTATCCCAGCATTTTTTTTTCCCACTCGCACTTTGACATTATATTTGCGCATATCTTGGACAATATCTTCTTCCATTTTTTATTATTTTAACACTTTATGGAACTATAATACAAAAAATACGGAACTATAATTTAACTGAAAGATAAACAAATTACAATACATACCCTCGTATTATTGATAAGTAATCAGTTCATTAACTCAAAATGTGTTTTGTCAAATGTCAGAATGGCGTCCGCTGTCTGTTATTGGTTGTTCAGACAAAATATTATATGAGGTTTTTCTGAAGAAAAACAGATGCAACATCTATTCTTTACCTTGTAAACATAATGTAGATATATTTTCTAATAATCTACATAGCTTTTTTACCGAATATAAATTCTTACCATATAATATTTAGAACGTCATTAAGGCTATCTCTGCTGTTCAAATGCCATAACATGTTTTAGCTAGGAGAGGAGAGCGTCAAATTGGTTCTGTAACAAGGGCCGAAGGAGATAACTTGGTAAAAATGTGTAGTGCAGTAAAGGCAGGTGAATCATTGTTAAAAACCACACTTCATATTTCCATATGTCAACTTTAAAACTTTCTATTTGTGAAATTTAATTGCTGTTAGCACTGCCAACAAATCTGGATGCATGGTAAAATGGAATAAAATAATTTCCAAAAATTTTGAAAATTTAAAGAAATGTAGTTATTCCACATTTTAACAAAAACTCGCATTCTTTATTTTTAAATAATTTTTATCTTTATTTTAACATAATCTTGCAAACTTTTAAATATTTTACTTCTATATATTTGTATTAAAATTGTAATGCAATAAAGAACAGAATAAAATTAAAAAAAAGATAAAGATTTTGTTTTAATCTCAGGTTAAAACAGACGCAATACCCGGACACTCAACATAAATCTAGCTTTAGTAGATTCAGTGGCACTTCAATTAAGTTTTCTTATATATCAAAAAAAAATTTTGAAGGTAAACACTTTGTATTTTGAAAAGCCGGCGTAAAAGCGCTTATCTTACTTACTCGGGTAAACGCCTTTATATCGTAGAATTGTATTACTTACCCTGTTTATTTTTATTTTAGATAATGATATCAAGATCTATATATACTTTTAACATTAAATTTAATTTTGTAATAAAAAGATATTGAAAAATAATTATTTTATAAAATGATATTTATTTAGAAAATTATGGACACTATTGTGAAGATGGGTCAAGGGTTCGAAAGAATCAGTAGTTTGATTAGTGCATGCCGTAAACACGATTACAAAAACAAGCCTATTATTTTTTGATGACGTGATGGTCATCTTTGCTGAGTTTTCTTTATTTTTATTACTTAACGATGACTACACTATCTTTAGTTCTTTTATTCGTATCTAATATTTCTTTTTTTGATAAGTTTGTATCGGTATCTTAAATATTGTAATAAAAATAAGTAAAAATAAAAAGTGCTTTAAAAAATATCCCCCTCCTTCCCTCGTGTCGTTGACCCTGTGTCTAGTTAAAAAATATAAGTTAAAATGAAAAGTTCAGTAACTTCAGCGAACTGTGGCTGTACTCTCCGAAATTCAATAACTTCAAATTGAACGAAGTACACTCCTGTGGTACTCTGGGCAAAATAAAGCTCGCACAAGTGCAAATAATGCAAATGAATATCATTTTTATTGTTGCAGTTTGATTTATTTACTGATCAAGAACTTTGTCTAAAATTGTAATAATTATTTATTAATCTATTTTATTTTTGTAAATGTAGTAATGTAAAAGTTTACTGTTGGTGACGAAGTTTACTGTTGGTGACGAAGTTTACTGTTGGTGGTTATGCGCTCAACTTTATTATGTATGTAAAATATTTTTAAATAATTCAGAAACTAATTATGAATTTCAAATAATTAGAAAAACTAACATGCAAACAAAAGTAAATTAGCAATGACAGCATTTAAAAGTGCTTCATTTAAAAGTACTTATTATATAAAACAATTTCAGTTGTGCGTAATTAAAAACTAAATATATTTTAAATATACGTATGAAAATTCATAACATTCTTCTTCTATTATACTTTATCTGACATAAAATAGTTGAACTTTGTTTGCCAATTATTTTTGCTTTAAAAATTACATTTTTATTTTATTTTTTAATGACACTTATTATAGGATTACTTGTTTGCGATTCTCATAAACTAAACGAACGATGAATGTATTACACGGTTGTTTAATGGTTGTGTTGGACGATAGTTGTTGGTGATATATCCAGAATCAGAAGTGCACGTTGTCATTCTGTCAAGCTGATCTATAGAAATTTTGATTGGCTCAGCAAGTAAAATCCATGTAACATTTTCGGTAAGAGGGGGAATAGTTAACGAGCCAGGGTATGTGTAAAACTTCTTCTTGGTACAAGATGGAACCAAAAAATAAGGAGAAACTTCTAACTTAGTTTTATAGTTTATATATGGAACTTTATTAAACATGTTGATAACCAATTCAAAAGATTCGTTTTGTTCGTAAATCTCTTTAGCATCTATAAATAATCCTAACACGGCAAGACCATTAGGGTTTTTCAAAGCTTCTAACTCAGTTTTATATAAATCTACATTCCAATGAACAATATGCATTTCAGCTGAATAACTGTTGCCATCTATAGTATGTTCACAACCGCGATCACATTTTCCATGACGGACTTCGCCCCAATGAAAATGCATTTCTCGAAACGCATATCGATTTTTTAAAGAACCTCCTGAAAACATGATTTCAGCATTATTTACGGCAGAGAAAGAAATGTTTTTGCCGATGTTTTTTACTTCGAGTTTGATGCTTTTTTTATCAAAATGCAACGGTTTTAGGGTAGAATTATATTGAATTAATTTTGAATTTAAATTGATTGGAGACTGTCTTTTTGTAAAGTTCCAATATTTTGACCATTGGTGAGGACCATGTTCTTTAGAGTAGTCCCAATCCGGATCATCTAATGTATTGAAATCCTCAAACATTCTGTCTAAAACTTTTATTAACTAGCTAAGGATTTTATATATATATATATATATATATATATATATATATATATATATATATATATATATATATATATATATATATTTAGGATAAATATTTATAAACTTCATATAATATTATGAAAATTACGTACCGGTTATAAAAAAGTTAAACAAATAACTATAAACAACAATTAAACAAATATAATTTTAACAATAACAGAAGACAAGAAGTAGTAGTAGTAGTAGTAATAGTAGTAGTAGTAGTAGTAGTAGTAGTAGTAGTAGTAGTAGTAGTAGTAGTAGTAGTAGTAGTAGTAGTAGTAGTAGTAGTAGTAGTAGTAGTAGTAGTAGTAGTAGTAGTAGTAGTAGTAGTAGTAGTAGTAGTAGTAGTAGTAGTAGTAGTAGTAGTACTGGGTGAGGTAACAAGTCTACTCGCTGAATGACGTAATAAACTACGAAATACAAAAAAGTAATAAATATAACTAGCTTGGGCATTCTGATTTATAAATCATTTCCGTGCGAGTTGTGTTTGAACAAGCAAATACGTCGTAAATAAAGTACGTGCGCTCATAAGGGGAGGGATCTGCAAATATGGTACAAAAGCGTATGGGAGGGAAGGAGAGTGTTTTAAAAGCGTATATACTTTTTAGGAGAAGTGAGGGAACTTAAAAGTTTGTACGGTTATATGGGAGGGGATTCAAGTTTCTAAACTTTTGGCGTACGAAATGTATGGATGACCCCACAGCAGCGCTAGACTTGGGTGGTCTGAAATGCTAAGTTAGACCAACGCTGTTTTAATGCAACGTTAACCTAATAAAATATGGAAGGTGTCATTGTTATCTAAGATCCAAACGTTTTAGAACCATAGCGGTACATAAGATCAACATAATCTCAACCTTTTACTAATGCTGCTACTGCAAAGTAATGTTAACTTAATAAAAAACGCGTAATATCAAAGTTAGCATATATCAATGTAATGCTTTCATGCTGCCAACTACAATGCTTCGTTAGCCCATCAAGAATAAAAAGCGATTTTCAAACTTAATTGTTTCTATTCTAAAACCTTTGTCTTTTCTTGCTGTTCTAATGGATGTATACTAAGATTTTTATTTTCAATACCCAGTTTGTAATACACATACCTTTCAAAAAATATAAATTAAGTCATTTATTTATTTATTTTTACCAGCTCAAATTAATATATTTTGCAATAAATTCTTTAAACATTACTTAAAAAATGAACATAAAAATGCTTCACATTTGTGTTTTTTTTCGCAAGCATTATAAAAACTTTAACTCTTAATTAAGAATTGAACTTTTATTTTGTAAACCATGACAAAGCAACACTGCCACTCAAGAATAAAAAAAATAAAAAGACACAAGCTTTTATCAGCTAAATATTTGCTTTTGTAGGGAATAACATTTAAGATATGAATTGTGAAAAATCTTTCTTACAACCATCATATTGTTAGCATACCATTTCAAACAATATTAACGTAAAGCCAGCTTACCAACAAATAGCAGGTTATCAAAAAGCAATTTCTTACTTATCTGTTTCTATTATACGTCAACGACGCCACTAAATAGTGTTTCAGCTTTTATGTACCTCTTACAAAAACTCCTTTAATAGTTCTTTACTATTTTAACGACAATTCTAGTTTTTATTAAAGGATATAACAATCAGTTCAAGCTGTTTGTGTAAAGATCCAAAAATAATTATAATTGAGAAGAAAATGTCGCTCAGTTAAAAGAATACTTGATAAATGTATTGTGTTTTTATGTCTTTGTTTCGAACTTATCTTTTAGAAACCGAAAGAAGAAAAAAAAAAAACCTTTTTAAAATAATAAAACAATAATAAAAATAATGTGTATGTGTATATATATATATATATATATATATATATATATATATATATATATATATATATATATATATATATAGAGAGAGAGAGAGAGAGAGAGAGAGAGAGAGAGAGAGAGAGAGAGAGAGAGAGAGAGAGAGAGAGAGAGAGAGTGGAAGCCGGGGCAAGATGGCATATGTTTAAAAAGTTTGCGTTTATGAAAAACTGAGTTTTGCATAAACGCAGACCTTTTTTTGTGAAATGAGTTTTTCAATTTAAAACTAAAATGTAAAATTCATAAATTTGTCATCTAGAAACTTATTTACAAACAACCATCTACCCTAACTGCAGTAACACAAAAAGAAAAGATATAAAAAAAAAAAAAAACACAAAGAACTCCATCAATTAGCAATGACCGAAACCTAGGTATTTTTTTTTTTTAAGCGCATGAAACAAACTTACGCGAATAAAGTTAAAAATATTTTAAAAAAAGACACTTGCTTGTTTAAAACACAAGATATAAATACAGTTTCGTTTCCACCGTTTTTTACTGCTCCATAAATGAGGCAAGATTTCTTATAACAGCTCAACAAAAAAAAGCTTTTGTTATAAAAAAAAGTCTTGCCCCCATAGTTATAATATCAAGAGATTCTATTTCATTTTCTATTTTAATGATAAAGACATTTTTTTTGAACTTAATAATACCTTAATCTCTAACTTAATTTGTTCGAGATTATGGAAGATCCTCATTTCCTTCCCATTAAAATATTTAAAACAACGTTTGTGTTCGTAGTAATACCAATCCTGTAATTAATAGTTGATAAAGCCTATGGAAATGTCAACATGACAAAAATTTTAATCTCTTACGTTTCGAATACCAAAAATTGTTATACAATATTAATAAAGTAATGCTTTGATAAAACAAAAAATAAGAAATTTAAAAATCTTTGTTGTGTAAAAAGTTTGTTTTTTTTATGTTTTTTTTGTTTTAGCGTAAATTTTTTTTTTAATAACTAAAACGGAATTTTTTTTTATATATTTTAAGTTCAACCCATGAATGTTAATAACATTAAACATAAAACTTCTGATTCGTTTTTATGTTTAAATAATTATCATGGTTTTATAATCGTTAGTTTTTAAAGAAACCCTTTTGCTTTTATAGTTTCATAAGTTTATATTCTATTTATAATTAATCTATCAACAGTATGAATAATAGGCGCAGATCGTGAAATTGCGCATTTCGCGAACTGTACAATTTTTTCCGTTATTCGTGATAGCGTTAGCGTTATTGCGCAAATCGTGAAATGTTAAATTTTTATTGTTTTTTTAAATAGCTATATTTATTATATATAATATACATTCGAAGTCTCGAGTAAAGAACTGCGTTGAATTGAGAGTGTACTTATTTCGACAGACTATATGGAAAAGTTGGGTAGTCCCGGACGGTGGGTAACTCCAGATACTTGATGTACAGCTTAAACTAAAGAAGCTAAGTTACTATTAAATACTATAAAAACATTATTTGAGTGAAAGCTTGGCATATGCAAAATATCTATCATAATATGCCGAAGCGATTGGTTGGGAGTGCAAGATATTTTTCCCACCACCACCAGAGCGACGAATCATCATATTTGATTCGCATAATAATATTTGTATATTTTATATAAACTAATAACTTTTTTTTATTAAAGATACATTTTTATTTACACTATTTATTAATTAACAAATTAGGGAGGTATAGACATACGTTTGGAGGATGGTTCCGGACAACATTTACATATTAAAAATGGCCAACTTTTTTATATAAATAATAATTCATTTAATATAATACACAAACCCATAATAGAAATTATTTTAATTTCAATAAAAAGACCTAAGATTTTAAAAAAGCGTTTTTAAAGCGTTTTCATTAGTAAATCGACGATGTTTATACTTCTAAACGATGATATTTTCATTCCCATTCCTTATAAATAGGAAGCAGTTTTTACAGACGATTTTTTTTTTTTTTTTTTTTATGTGTGAAGAACATTGCAATGCTAATTAATAATATATTTTATTTGTGTCACGCGGGTAAAAAAGGGGTAAAATTATGACTAAACTATGTGTTTAGCCATATTTTTGGGGCTAGTAGCTGGGGCTACCCTCCAAATTTGAAACATGCCTTTTTTCTAACATTTTTTCTTTTTTGCTTTGTATATTATGTTACACAATAAGTGTTTTTTGTTTGTTTTTAATTCAATCGATAAAAGTTTATACTTTTAAAAAAGTCTTTTGACACTTTGTATTCTGTTTGGGCATGTGTACAATCTATTTTTTCATTAAGTGTCCGGACTTCTCGACTATCCCCTATATATTAAAATACGCAAAATTTATATTAAAAAATAATATCTAATATATTATTTTTTAATATAGATGTTCTATTTAATACAGAAAAGAAAATTTTCTCTGATCTGAATGCACAGTCGTTTTTTGTTGTTTTTTTTTGTGCTAAATGGCATTGAAGCTTATTGTGCAAAAGATGGATAAAATAAAATAATATTTAGAACTCAATCAATAATCAATGATCATTCATTCAAACAATGAACATAGAAAGAATCGTCTTTTAGTTTTACAAAAATAGCATAACGCTCGAAAAATTTGTCAATTTTTTCCTATGTTCTGGTTTTCAAAAAATATTAGGCAAACTTGATGTACCATTGTCCTTTATGAGTTATTTTATCTAAAATAACTTCATTGATCGTGTGACAGGCAGCCATCTTGTTGTCTGCTGCTTTTGTAAAACATATGTTTTTTTATTAATTTTAAGTAGTTTTTATTTTAATCCTATAAATCAATAATTGTAGCTATTTTACCAAAGAACATTAAAATATATCATAGTTTTCTTTATTATCTAGTTTATTTTAGCTAAATATCATTGGGTGACTTACTTTAGTGTCTATAGTTTTTAAATTGTATGACAATTTTATTTCAATCACGTGATAGTTTTGATTCCACCACATTAGTATTAACTATATATTTTCAAATACCTCTGCAAATTAATATTTAATTTCTCAAGTTGAGTTTAATTTGGATTTAATTTTAACTTGTTGCTGAAAATGAGTGGAAATGCTAGTCCTTCAAATGTTCCGTTGATAAGTAATCGAATTGCAATATGGTTGAATGGTCAACCCGAAAAGAATCTACCAAGCAATGTTTTTCCAAAAATGGTTGATATGCCAAGGACATCTACAAAACCTTGAAACAAACAGTTTTAGCCTGTGCAAAAGCAACGTTTAATGATTTAGCTCACATCTGAAACAAGGCTAGAACTTCAATTACTTACCAGCCTCATATTGTATCAAAAGTGAAAGCAAGCGTTGATGAATAAAATTTAAGTAAAAAGAAGCTCAAGTGAATGCAGTTGATGATGATGTCACAAGCTCGTGAAGCTCCTTCTTTTCCAACTTGTTGAATAATGTTGCTGGAAACTTTATACCCCTGACTTTCCAATCAGCTCCACTATAGATCATCTTCATATAAATCATCATTTTTTTCTGAGTTACAAACCCTGCGAGAAAATATTAAAAATGGAATCATTTTTTACCCAAGTTACCAAGTGCGATTTTAAAAATTCTTCATTGCAGCATTTAAAACAACCTTGCTGATCTCAGAATATTGGTTAGTTTTTGTGAAGAGCATCAGGCCATTTACTGGAGCACTACTTGCCATTGGACAGGCAATCCGCGCTAGTACATAGATATGAGCAGCAAAGATACATAACTTGAACAAGTTTTTCTGTTCTTTCATAGCCAGCTTGAATTTATTTTTTTAAATGGTAAATATATATATATATATATATATATATATATATATATATATATATATATATATATATATATATATATATATATATATATATATATATATATATATATATATATATATACTTGGGATCAGATATGTTTATACGTTTATTATTTTTTGCGTTTATATGGTAAACAGACGATGAAGAAAATACTTTAACATAAACTATAATACAGATTTTGCATTGTCGTCAAAAGAAGTTTAAAATTTATTTGTTTAAAATTATTCACGGTGTTTTATTTTGCTGCACGCTTATCGTTTTAACGATATATTATTGTTGTTGGTTATTGCTGTTGGTTGTTGTTACTATTGTTATTGTTGCAGTTGTTGTTGCTGTTGTTGTTGCTGCTCTTGTTGCTGCTCTTGTTGCTGCTCTTCTACATATAATTATTTTTGCTGTTGTTGTAGCTTTTACTGTCGTGGTAGTGGCTGTTGTTGTTTTACAGATCTTGTTATTTCCTCAAAACTCATTAATAATTCTCTAAAGGGAAGTTTGACATTCTTTAAACTGAAGTTTATTATTAATTAACCATAATATTTAACTTAATTATAAATTCGGTTTAATATCTATTTATAGTACATATTTCAATAAAGTTTAAAATTTATCAATAAATATGTTATCATAATTTCAAATAATAAAAATAAGAATAGTACAACTACAATTCCGTATGGAAAGTTAAATCTTTCCTTTCTAAAATCTTATTCTAAAATTAAGTAAATCACTTGACACATGATTTTTTAATAAAAATATATATATAAATATATATATATATATATATATATATATATATATATATATATATATATATATATATATACTATACTATACTATACTATACTATACTATACTATACTATACTATACTATGCTATACTATATACTATACTATATTATACTATACTGTACTATACTATACTATACTATACTATACACTATATAGAACCGTTTTATATTAAAAATACTTTTTAATATCTACATACAAATTTGATACAAATTCGAAATTTATGTGAAATTTGAATTTAAAAATATTTTTCCCTGTTTTCTAAAAGTCCATTTGTCGAAACCTGTAGTTGCTCGGTGAAGTTAAGGTGATTTGAAATTATTACAGCGTCTTATGATATGCTGACCACGACATATTTCCGTTAAGTGATCAGATCTGTGAATGATGAATAGACGAAAAAAATTAAAATGATGAAGTGTAAAAATTAAAATGACGAAATATAAAAAAAATTAAAATGAAAACTTGCTGTAACTTAAAATAAAAATGTTTGTAGCGAAAAAACCAGACCGAATTTTCTTTATTTTTTTTTAAATTTTAGCAAAACTGATATTTTTATATTTGTCAACTATATTTAACTAATATATATAAGAACAGATTAGAACTAGAGGATATAGTGGATTAACGCACTCAAAAGATTTTAACTAAAGTCAAGTTAACTCTGTTGAGCAAAATTGGTCTAAAGACTCATAAATGGTTTTCAATAGGTTCACTCTTAGGGGTAGTAAAAAAAGTTTTGAAAGTTATTTAAAAAAGGGAAAAGTTTTTTTAAACATTATAAAAACCTAAAGCAAAAAAAATTATAACATCTAAAGCTCTTGTTTAGACACGGTCATTCAAACTTTACTAAAAAGAGCCAAGTTATTATACGCAAGCGCGTTGGCATAAAGCAAGTTGAATAATTTTCAAAATGGCTGTGGACCTTCGAAACCGAATTAACTTTTCTTAGCAACTAATTTATTTGCATAAATTGTTTTTGTTTCTTTGTTGTAATACAATTTTTGGGAAAAATACTTATAGTAGTACCGTTTTTTATATAGAATCAACGAAAATTGATATGCATATGTATAATTTTACGATTAAAACTAAGTTACTTTTATAGGTATCAAACTGTTGTTTGTTTATACATTTTAAATTGATTTTTTTCAAAATTTGAGCGTTAAAATTAGACAGAAATTTTGTAAGAAGTTTTATGAATCTTTTATCTTTTTGATGCTTTTTATTCATCTCAGGTTACAATTTTTGTTGTTGTTGAAAATTAACATTTTCACAGGTCAACAATAAGAAGTTTTACAAAAAGTTATGATCTTTCGAGTTATTATTAGTTTGTAATAAATTAAAATTTTTACCTGTGATATAATTTTTTTTCTTTATTGAGCTACTATATTTTATTTAAATTTTATTTTTTGATTAGCATTCTAATATTTTTGTATTTAAGACCCACCTTATAGTCAGTAAAAATGAGTTTAATAAGTACATTAAATACCCGTCTACTGACTTCTTATATAAAAGAAGTCAGTAGACATGTATTTAATGTACCCTGTTAAATTGTATATAAAAAAATGCTCTCTCCAAAATCTTATTCTTAGACAGTCATGGTTAGGGTTAAGAATAGTGCTTGGGCTTGCATATAACTCATTTTTTACTGACTATAAGGGGGGTCTTAAATACAATTTTTTTTACATATACAATAAATTTATTGTATGCACTTATAACTTTGTTATAGTGAATTATTTTTTACTTAATTTTACAATTTTAAATTTTGATTTAATTTATGTATTGAATTCTAATTAGTATTTTGATATTATTTTAATACTGTGTTGAAATATTTTATTTATAAATTTACTTATTTTAGATGGATTTGCATATCAAGAATTTAAATCTCCTTTGCAGAGTTTGTGGTTGTTTTGTTTTTAGAAAAAAATACCTTATTGGAGCCATTCAAAAAAGTAAAATAGAAAATTTTTTTCACATCAAACTAATAGATGTGGAAGGGGTTCACCCTTTAAACATTTGTCACAAATGCTACTTAACAATTAACATTGTAATCAAAAGAAAGTCATCAACCACTCTGCTTTTGTGTACACAATGGACACATCATTGTGATGACTGTTATACTTGTCATAAGGTAAAAAAACTCAGTCAAGGTCTCAATGCTTCAAAATCTCAAATATAAAACTTTGAGATTTTGTTTTATCTCAATAAACTTTGTTTTATCTCAAATATGAGATAAAACAAAGTTTATTGGCCATCCTAGAATAGGTAAAGAGTTTGGACTTTTTCAATTTTTAGCATTTTAAAAGAAAATATTTTCACAATACACAATATGGAAATAGTAGTGATTTGAAAAATTAATTCAATCCTTATTTGCAACTATGCATATGCAATTTGTGTGGTAAAATACCAAAGCAACTGGTGTCTTTAAAAAAATGTGAACACTTGTTTTGTTTTTTCTGTATAGTTGAAAATGTTAAAATAAAGTACATTAATGAATCTTTATGCCCACAATGTGATACATCTGTGTTGCCTGAAGACTTCCTGACCAGCAATAAAACAAATTCACTTATACAAATGTTGACTGTTCAATGTATTATATGTAAAACAAAATTCAATGTTGTAAAAGAATACGATGTGTATTTACATCATAAGCTCGCCTGCAATAAAAAATCTTTAACACAACTCGTCTCAATATTGTTGTCATCACCATTATCTTCATCAAGTTTGTCACCATCATCGTATACTTTTAACAATAGCATTTCAGAGATTTTTAATCTAACAGCTAGTAGTCATATCCCAGGAATAGTTGAAGATGCTACACTCCACATTCTTAAGCAAAAGATGAAACAAAGTGGTGGGAAATCAATTTCATTTAAAAGTGGAGGACCTAGAGTAAAATTTTTGATTTTAAAATTGATTTTTTTAAATAGTAAATTAAATATTTCATAATTGTTAAATAGTAAATTAAATAATTAATAATATTTAATAAAATATTTAACATTTAATAAATATTTTTCATAGATTTTTTTTTTTTTTGGCCGGTTTTGTTTTCATCTATTCCAAAGGCATATGTCACAAGCAATGAGGCATCAAATGCAACTGTACGAGAAAGAAATGCTATTGTCAAAAGAAATATAGAAGTTGTGTCTGGTCCATCTAATGACGCAGTTTGTAGCCAGTCCTCAAAGCTTCTGATTTCACTTCCATCAGAAACAAAAGAAAAAATATTGGCTAATTCTAATATTAAAGTCACAATTAGTGCAACTAAGATGGTAGCTATGAAAGCAGATCTCTGCATACCTTGGGAAAAGCTTAAAAATATATCTAGGTTCTTATTTTTTGCATGTTTTTAAGTTAGTTAAAAATGTTATTTATTTTTATAGAATATTGTGAATAATTTTTTACAGGTGGCTGAAGAGTTTTGATATACAAACAGCATCACATGCTTCACAACGAATAGTTAGTGAAAACTGTCTGGGTGTGACTTTATTGTAGAAAATGCCCCGTTTACATTTGAAAAGGAAATCAAAGGAACCTTTGAAATTAAAGATGCATCTTACGGTTATATTGAAAATTTGCAAACACATATTTTCAAACATCTTGATCAATTAGAAAGGTGATTTGGGTTGAAATAATGATTTAAAAAAATATTTTCATGTTTTTAACATGCAGCAACTGCCAGTTGGTCTCTAAACCAGCTGTCATCAACAATTGTTGATATTTCAGATCCAGTTGTATCAATTCAGATTGTAGTGTGTTTTATCTGATACAAATTGATTGTGCTCAATAAAGTATTGAATAAATCTCAATTTTTTTTTTAAATTATTTTTTATGAACTGAAAATAATTTTTGATCAAATATAAATAATAATATTAAAATTATTTTTAATCAAATACAAATAGAAGTACGATAATATAGCATATTAACACTAATACATATTTGACCCCCAACATAATGATAAGTTAATGCAAAATGTGATGTAAAATACGTGAGGGTTTTGTATTAAGGTTGTTAAAATGTGTATATTCATCATCACTAGCCAATTTTTGTTAATATTAATGTATTATATATTGTTAATATATATATATTTTTTATAACTTTTCTATAGTTGTAAAAGTCTTCATTATCACGAGTTTTTCCCTGAGAAAGAGATATATTGATAATGTTTATATTGTTCATTTGATAATCTTTATAGACTTATAGAGTATAGATTTATTACAATCATTTGCAAATAACACGTTTAGTTTTATTTATAGGGATAGAAATATTAGAGTATTCATTTTTGGTGATTATAAGTTTCTTTGTGCACTTTATGGTATTTCAGGAGCTTCAGGTATTTTTATTTAAAATTTTTAATGAATAGGTTTTTCTTTATCAGGAAAATCAGAGAGATAACTGAATCACAAAACCAATTATCAATAATCTTACCTAAAAATTCAAAATGATGGCCCTGTTTAATAATATAAAATAATGTAATTTAATTTTTACTTATCAATATATTGTTTATTTTATTCTTGAGGGAGGCATTGTTGTCTTTTCTGTTATGCGACAGCAAACGATATGAAATGTATTGACCCTGAAATGAAATATCGCACATTGGAAGATTTATGTTTAGATCATAAAAGGTTTATGAAAAATGGAGGACTAAAGAGTATTGCAAAAAATTTCAATAATGTGATAAGCGAACCAATTTTAAAAATACCACTAGACCAAGTGATTTTTGATTATTTTTTTTACTTTGACAGTGAAAAATCACTATGAGCATGATATTCAAAAATAATATCAAAGTACTATACTTTATATAAATTATTTTTAATTTTTTAGGTGTCTTTACCTAGTCTACACATGGCTCTTGGTATTTATTTAAGTTTTTTTAACATGTTTGAAGAAGAAGTTCATCAATTGGACATAATGATGGCTGCTGAACCTCTAAAAAGCAGCATAAAATGCTCAGAAGAGTATGACGTTTTTATAAATAAACAAAAGCAGTTGTGGAATCTTCAAATAGACATTCTTAATATTGATGATCAAATTCAAGTGGTTAATGATGTCATTTTATTAGCTGCAGTTAGCAATTCAGATGATGTAGACGATGTTCAATCTCTTTACTTAAAAGAAATTGACTTACTTAACAATGAAAAAGAAAAAAAGGTAATTTTTGGATTGAGAGTTTATTAGTTATAATTTCTTAATAGTGAAGTTTGTATTCTTAAAACTGTACATTTTTCAAAATAAAAAACCATGTATTATAAATTTCACTTGTTAAATTTTAACAGAAGTTATATCCAATGGATAAAATAAAAACATTCAGTGTAATCAGGGCTTTAAAAGTCGTAAAATTCAAATTCCCATGCCCTATTTTAATAAGCACTCAAGTAAGTTCAAACTTGAAATGCTAATGTTAGCTATGGGAATACTTAGTTTGCTGTTATATGTGAACCTCAATTGTTAATAACAGTGACGTGGTGAGGGGACCAAAAGTGGCTTTAGCCCCAGACGTAAGGGGTTTTGAGCGATCACAAAAAATAAGCAGCAAAAAATATATTTTAATTTAAAAAGATATAATTTCTATAAAAATTTTAAAAAGCCTTTTAGTCATTTTTAACCCATGCGCTAAAACCTTCGCATCATTTTTAACAATGCGCTAAAACCTAAAGTCATTCTATTTTTGATATGCATAGTGTTTTACGAGTTTCTTTTTAGACAAATCTATGTAATACTCTTGAAGAATATTTTTTAAAGAAGGGTCAGGGACCTTGCACACAAATGATCGAGGCAATATTACAGCAGCTTAATGTTCAACGTCAAGCATATCATGGAAAAAGTTTTATTGGAAATCATGTGCATAAAATGTTAAAAGTAATATGTTACTTTTTAAGTTTTTGTTACTTTTTAACTTTTATTTAATAAATTTTATTATAAACAGGGTAAAACTTTGTATTAACTATAATTTTTTGTTAATAATAAATAAGTATTAACTATTAAAATATATTTCTATTTAGAAACCTTCAATACTTCGGTTATGCAACTCTATTCCTAAGTTTGTTTATGACAATCGGTATTCAGGGACAAAAATACATACAAAATCAATTGAAGTTAGCAAACAATACAAGCAGCTCTTTGATAAATTTGCTCAATGTTATTACATATTTTCATCCAAAAATACCATTTCAGCAGAAAAATTAAGTATTTTAAGTAAGTTTTATTATTTTTATAATGTAAAATATGCTTTAGTGCTATTCCTGATTTTTTTCATAACTTATATTACATTAATATTTAAATTGTTCAGAAAAGAAGATAAACGAATTAATGCAATTTTATCGGGAAAATTGGCCCGAGGCCTCAGTTTCGCCAAAGTTGCATATGCTGGAACATCATGCTATTCCGTTTTTAGAAAAATGGAGAGCGGGATTTGGATTTTATGGCGAACAAGGCGGTGAGTCAATACACATGGAGTTCAATAAACTGAAAAATATATATCAATCAATTCCTTGTCCAACGATCCAATTAAAAAGTATTCTTAAATCCCATTACCAAACGACAAACCCGGAGAACATCCAGCTTAAACCATGTGTAAAAAAAAGAAAATTTATTTTAAAAAATTCTTAAATACCTAACATTTGACTCCGCTGAGAAAGTCTCCAAAGAAGAGCAATTAAAAACGGCTATTTTCATAGCCACAAACATATTAAAAGCATTACTAAGTATAAAATAAGCTTTAGGCTCTGGGGTGTAAGTAAATATCACCCTAATGTTTTTTGTTTTTTTTTACGCACTTATGGGCCACGGCGTTCGTTTTTAGTGGAGAGCGGTTGGTTTATTTTTTGAATAATTAAAAGTTTAAAAAAAATAAAATATTATCAGACAACTCCTGAGAACATTCGACTCAGACCGTGTATAAATAAACAAAAAAGATGCTCATGTTTTTTTTAAATTTATTTAAATTTAAGGTGGCATTGTTTAACTTTAAAAAATCAAAACTTTGTTTTTTATTTTATTTTACTTGAAATTTATTCTCGATTCAGAAATTATATATCTATACCATTTAAACTCAATATTATGAATAAAATTAGCTTTTTAAAAGTAGTCTTTTTAGCTTCAGTAGCAACGATGACTGTCTTTTTTAGTTAACTATATTCAATATTCAGTATGTTTGCTTTTGCAACCATTTTTCCACGTAAAAGTAAAGAGCAAACAATAATGCAACCCTTCTCAAAGTTTGATCGAGAAAAAGCCCTTTACTTTCTTCAGAAATTAAGTGGGGTATGGGGAGGGGGGGGGAGCTAAGGCAGTTAGAATTTAAATTCAAAAATAGAAATTAGGAATTATTTCGGGGGCAATCGTTTTTCCATCACCCTGTTTCTACGCCAATGCTTGTAACTCAAAATTAACAACTGAGTTATTTTTTTATCTGGTGGGAACCCTGTGTGATAAATTTGATGCGCCGTGGATAGGTATCTCACTTTGCTTAGTCGAGAGACTTAGCACACCGGCTTTGGTGTCGAATATATATAATACGGCGAAAATTACCGACTAACTTTACAATTTACAAACTTTTCTAAGTAGTTTATATATTTATCTTAACTTATATTTATTGGTCTATTCAAAAAATGCATTGGGTTTAGTGGTGTAGTCTACAAGATAATTAGGGAAATCTCCCCGTTTCGCATGCTCGGAACACATTTTATTAGTTATTATAGTCTTTATGATCTTTATGTGTGTGTGTGTGTGTGTGTGTGTGTGTGTGTGTGTGTGTGTGTGTGTGTGTGTGTGTGTGTGTGTGTGTGTGTGTGTGTGTGTGTGTGTGTGCGATTGCTTACGATTAGCTCTGTAACAATATATTTCCTATGTTTCTGACACATCAGCCTAATTATAGATTGTGTCTTGATTTGAAACTCTATTCATATCTGAGAAAAAAAATTTTTGTTTGTTTAAAAATATGGTTTTTCTTACTTATAAATTTTACTATCTGTCATAGATAGTAAAATTTTTAGGTAAGAAGAACTGTATTTTTAAACAAAAAAAAAATTGTATTCTCAGATATGAATGCATTTTCAAATCTAGACACAATTTATCTAACTTAAAACGAAAAAATTATTAAATTCTAACGCTCAAATAATTAGAAAAAGAGTTACAATTTTATAAACAAATAACGCCTTAGAAAGCTAGATAATTGTCGGCGAAAAACCGAAATTTTTGTATATTGATACATTTAAATGTTATAACAAATTTTTTTTTTCAACATGCAAACTATCTTTATAATAGTTTAATTCTACGAAACAAAATAAACATGAACGTGTTGCATAAAATTATAAATATATGGTTACAAATTTGACATTCCCTTTGTAACCAATGACCGTAGCCATCTTTAAAATTATATATTTTATAATTGTCATTGCGCTTGCGTATAATAACTTGGCGCTTCTAAATGACCGTGTAGACATAACGCGCTGACAAAATCGTGCTAAATTCAACTAAAAAAATTCAAATAATTAAAAAATCGCCTTAACCGAGCATAATATATCAGCGATTCCAAAACTTTCCGATGCAAATTTCAACTAGCATAAAGATAAGTCAAGCAACCTTAGTTGGTCCTAAACAGGTTTTTCCGTAAAAATCGCGAGAAACAGAATAGTGATCACATATCATTAGAAATACTTCAACATATTTTTGTTTTATTCCGTCTAATATAAATAATAACTTAACAAAGAAAGATAGATTTTTTATATATTTTATTTTATTTGAAGATAATACGCTGAAAAAGTTATGATCCCATATCAATCATATCATACCAAAGAAAATAAATATCATACCAAAGGTGTTTATAGAAAATAAATGCTGTTATTTTAATAGTTTTTAATTTATATTTTACATTTTTTGTGCGGAAATTTTTTTTCTTAATTAACTCGCTCAATTTTAGATTGCGCGAAACATCCGTGCTATGAAATTTAAAGTTGAGGTTATAAAATAATTAGTACATTGTAATGACTTTAATCAAAAATACTGCCTAAATTTAAAATGATATGAAGAAACCATTGACTAGTGCAAACAAATTATTTTCAGAAAGTCGTATGGCGACCCCTTGCAAATTATCAAGCGATCCCCGTTGGAGTCGCAAGCCACAGGTAGGAAACCACTGTTACGTATTGTTATTTAATAGATATTAGTTTATTGTTTGATAGACAGGCTGATAAATATAATAAAAACCTAAACGATACAACTGGACGTATTTTTGGCCGACACCAGAGATGAATGAAAGAAAAATTTATAAATATTAACATAATAGTAAAAAAATTAAAACAATACGCAATAAAATCACCTTGTATTTTTGTTTCCAATAAAAACGTTGTTATTAAATTCAGCAAACTTATTTTTCTTTTTTGCTTCTTTTTTTTTTTTGTCTTGGCTCTCTATAGCATCGTTCCTTTATAATATAAAGTTTACAAGACAAAATATAAAAACTTGATAAAAATTAAAAGCAAAGATCCTAATTAAGCAATAAACAAAAGGGGGTACTCGTTAAAGAGCGTAAAGTCTTGACGTCGAAAATCACTAAAATAGACGTAATACAGTTTCTAGTAGTAAATAAAAGCGGTAAAAGATAAAACAAGACAAAACAGAAAGAAAAAAAAATCTTTTAAGAATAATGCGTTATAAATAGAAAGATCCGTAATTTTAGAAATTCTTTGATAAGTTGAGGGTAAAAATCGGAATTATTAAAAACTATTAAAAGTATACCAATAATTAATCAATTGTAAAAGTATTTTTTTAACCTTTTGTTTAAAAGAGTAATTACATTTTATTTCAATAAATTACATTTATTAAAATTACATTTATTGAAATAAAATAGTCTGAGAATTTTTTTTTTCAACTATTTTATTCAATAAAAAAAGTCCGCGAGAAGCAATGCAAAGTTTGCTTATATACGTTTAACGTAACGGTTGTTTAGTAAAATGGTTATTGCGAAAAAAGTTTTTCCTTCAATCAATATATTTCTTGTTAAAAAGAATGGTACTAAAAAACACACGTCATTGCAAATAGTGATTCACTAATAAAACGCAATGACCTAAACAAGATGGAGAAAAGATCAAAAAATAATATTAGAAATAAATTAACCACATAATAAAACTAGAATTTCCCGAAATTTTAGATAGCTATATAAAACTTTGTGATGAAATTTGTAATAAAATTTATATTATTTATAATATTTATATTATTTATAAATTTATATTATTTATAAAATTTTAAATAAAATTTTTATATCTTACCTCCTTTATTTTTCTCCATATTTGTCAATTTTCACCAAATGGTCTGATTTTTTTTCCTGCAAATTTACAATAATCTCTGCCCTTCTCAAAAGTCCAAATGTAAATAATTTTAAAAATTAGAAACTTATACGTTTTGTTTTTGCAAAAAGATATTTTAAGGTGAAGTAGTTTTATCTTTACCTTGCTATCTTTTAACCTTTTATGGTTTTATGATATATATATATATACATAGGCTTAATATCAATAGTGGTCAAATATATATAATTTGAAAAACAAATTTCTTTCAAAATAAAATGTTTAAGTATATTAAAAAGCGATTAAAAGTAGTTATTCAAAAATATAGAAATATGTCATCAGTTCTAAAAATGATTTCTTTTAGTTTTCTTTTGAAAGAATAATAACTCCATTCACGAGTAAGACTATTTCATTCCATAAAAATGCTCCATAAAATGGAATGCAAGATTTGCCGATATTTAATTTAAATTTTGGTTGTATAAAATTATTATTTCGTAATTTGAGTGTAGTATTTTAGAAGTCAAAAAAAAAAATTTTTTTAATACTATTACTCAAACTTACTAGAGAAGTTTAAACATAACGCTAAGCGCACATGACAAATTTTAAACGAAATTACTGGCAATCGTAAAATTAAAACAAGCAATTTTACGATTACCAGTAAGTTTTTTTCTAATCCTATAGAGAGTAAATCTAATAAATAACTTCTTTGTAACTAATGGTGCATACTATACAAAAATTGTTCCAATTATAAATAACACAAAAAATCATTTTATTCTTTCTGTAAATTCTATACTAGATACTTTTGAATCTTCGTTTATAGAGTGTGCTTATAAATGCTAAAAATCAATAATATAAGAGGCCTGAATGAACATTATAATTGGTTTTTATAAGTTTATAAAAAACTATACTCTTTCAGGTCTTTAGTTGTTAAATAAAACAAGAAATCTTTCCAAACCAACTAATGATAGTCAAAGTTACATCAACCAGTCAACATGGATTTAAAAAAATGATTCATCAGTACACCTGACTAGAAATATTGCAGATTTGTTTAAGAAATCCTAATTTATTCTTGGAGTTTTCATTGATCTAACAAAAGCCTTTCATACAATAGATCATGAGATTCTTATAAAGAAAACTTAAAAGTTACAGAATCAGTGGTAATTAATAATATTAGTGGTAATTAATAATTAGTAATACTCTAAAGCTATGATTGCTATTAAAGCAATCATAAAGATGCATTTAATGCATCTTTCTTTACAAATTTGCTAGGTATACTAGGTTTGCTCCTATGTTAAGATTGCTTCTACACTACCCAGCAAGCATTCTATACTACCCAGCAAACATCCCACGCTACCCAGCGAACATTCTATTGTAGAATTTCACATAGACCTATAAAGACATTTTTAGCGGTCCGCTGTAGTTTTGCTTATTTATTATTATTAGACCGTTAGTGGCAGACGCCAAAAATGGCAAGCCAAAGACTAGCCACTCGGTTATCGACCGGCCATATTTAGCGGATGCCACTAATCGTCTACTAAGAAACTGATGAGCACTTATTCATAAATATTATTTGCATCAAGTTTAAAAAAATCTATATATATATATATATATATATATATATATATATATATATATATATATATATATATATATATATATATATATATAAATTATAAATTATGTTAGTGTATTCTACAAATAGAGTGCTCAATGTTCTAAAAGAACAGAGCAATAATAAATTAGTAAAAACACTTATCTAATTTTTGATTACTTCAACACTGTGTTTCACCATCAGTAGGTTCATCAGGAAGAATCATATATATATATATATATATATATATATATATATATATATATATATATATATATATATATATATATATATATATATATATATATATATATAAATTAGTAGAAATATAGCTTTACAGTTGTATTCATATTTTTTTTTTTTGTTTTAATTTTATTTTTAGGTGCCCCAAAAAGTCCTAACGGTCTTGTCACAGAGCACCGCGGAAGTGCATTTAACCGGGAAGTTCCCGCCTCCTTCCTTACCGTGACGCGAAAATTAGTCCAGAGCTCGTTTCAAACCTGGATCTCCTGCTTATAAAGTAAGTGCTCTAACCACTGCGCCACGGCCGCACATAATATAACCCTGAGCCGAAGCCGTTTATACGAGGCCTCGTGTCAAGGTTATTATATGAATATAACCGTATAGTTAATTAACATTAAATGTTAATCACAATTACAATCAATATTCAAAGTAAATATAAGGGTTTTTAACCCTTACAAAGGGTTAGAAAAATAGTTTTGGGGATATTCAAACTAAAAATATAAAAAATGTTTTTAAAGACTTTTTTTAAAGATGTATTATATGTTCTTTTGTATATAGCAAATATTAAAAAATTTACAAAAAACTCAAAAATAAATAATTATTAAACAACCACTTGCTTCCTCATTTAATTTTTCTTGCTACAATTAACAAATGGAGAGAACTTTAAAATGCTTCCTAATTAATCTTTTATTTGTGCTTCCGTCGAAGACTCTTGCATTAGCTGGATGACTTCTAAAATACATGGGATACTGTAAACGGGATGGCAGTTAAAAATATTTATACTTATAACTGACTATTTGTTTTTCACGCTAACGTTTAAAGTTCAAGATGAATATATATTTAAAAATACAGGGTGCGTGAAAAGTTCCCGCACTCAGTATTTACGACGTAAAAACACCTAGAACTATCATAATGTGCCAAAAGTTTAAACATTTATTCTTGATAACATACTAAACAACAAAAACAAGTCAGATCTCAAAAAGTCCTCTTTTCGCCTTGATACACGCCCTGAGGCGCTTGGGGAATGCTTCAATCGCGGCGGACACCATATCATTGTCAAGAGTGGCCCATTCTTTTTCGAGTGCTTGCTGTAGAGAGTTCAAATTTGGATGACGAACAGCTCCAACCTTGGCCTTCATAATTCCCCAATCTGAATAGTTGAGGGGATTAAGATCCGGGCTGTTTGGAGGCCACTCTTCTTGTGTGATGAAACCCGGACAATTGGCTTTGCACCAATTCTGGACGACCGTTGCTTTGTGGGCTAGGGCGGAATCCTGTTGAAACGTCCAAAACCGCTGTCCGAAGTGTGAATTGGTCCAAGTTAATAGCTCTGACGTCAAAATATCATCCAGGTAGTTTTGAGCTCTGATTTTCACTTCTTGATCGACAAAAACCAATGGCATCTTGCCGTCTCCTGTAATCGCTCCGAAAACCATCACTGCTTGGGGGTGAGCTGTCTTTGAAGCAATTCGACCTTTCTGGTTTGCTTCTTGAACGTTTCCAGCGATTATCTGGTCATTCTGATGGTTCGCGAACTGCTCAATAGTGAAGAGACACTCGTCCGTGAAGAGAATCGTCGAGGCGTTCGCCGGCTTCTTGAATCGCTTGAGAAGCTCCTTGCAACGGGCCAAACGAGTGGCTTTTATCCAATCAATAAGTCCGTGAGGTTTTTGAATTTTGTACGGGTATTTTCCGAGCTTTTTGTGGACGATTTGCCGAACTGAACCTTCCGAAATCCCTTCATCCTTGGCCATTTGTCTCATCAATCGTTTTGGGTTGTACCGAATCTTGTTGCGGATTTTTTTGACAATTTTACCCGAAGTTGCAGTTTTTGGTCTTCCAGAACGTTGAAGATCATCAATGGAACCAGTTTCTTCAAGTCACTTTAAGCAATCGTAAACCGTACGCCGCGGAACATTCAGAAGATGAGCAATCTCCGATGCTTTTTCTCTTTGGCTAGCCTCTCGATTGCCGACCGCAAATCTCTTGATTTCGTCATGGAACCTAAAAACTTCAATATTAAAACATATTCAAAGATTAGAGAAGAGCATAAATAATGCAGAAAAATAAACGGTATGCTTTAAAATAAGGGAAATAACGTCGTTGTCAGAGGAGTGCGGGAACTTTTTACGCACCCTGTACGAAACATATGTAAGGAAGAAGATAGAACAATATTGAGCTATCATAAACGTACCAATTATTGCTTTACACAACTTTTAACTTTCGAATGATACCTTTTTTGTATCACCACGAGTTTGCCTTTCATATTCAACTTGGCTTTAACATGATGCTTCATAATTTTATAAAAACGTAAGAACAAATAATAAATGGAAATTAACTACTTTGTTATACTTCAATAAGCAATCCAGCGAACTTATTTAAATAATTGTAAACACACATTAGAGAAATTATTCACAAAGTGTAATTTCGAAAGGTTCTTTATTTTTTTATAAATGTTTTATATTCAAAGTTTTGATATCGAATTAAAGCTAAAACTTGTAGGGGAGAACCTAAATTAACAGGGCAGTTTTTGTAAAATACTTTTTATAAGCTGATAAAGTTGTTTAATTTATACATTGAAAATTGTTTAATAACCATTATCTCTTGCAATATGACGCACTTCTCAAATCAAAACCAAAAAATTGATTCCGTCAGGAGAAATGTGCTATTGATTCCCAATAATGCAACATTTCTAATGTTACGTTTGACCCATCATGTTTAGACCATCATAGGAATAATGATTTGGTCTGTTGAATTGTTGTGTTTAACATTTCTTACCACAGGGGTTTGGATATCCTACTAACTTAAGATGCTTGTATGCAAATTTGATTTTGTCCCATTCAATGAGCGTTCCATTCATTAAGGTTCTCCCCAAACAGTAATATAAAAACTGTTCGTTTTTCTAAATTTCTTTATTTGGGCTAGATTTTTCTATAAAATTTACTCACAATTTAAACGGTTTGATTATCCAGAGTTAAACAAAAATATATACCTGACCATAATATTTTTTGTATTTTCTTTAACATTTTTCCCCCTGCTTTCTTGAGGTGACAAAGGTAAAACATAAATAAAAATCTAGTGAAAAGTTTATGTTCGAATAGGACAGGAATACATTTATTTAGTTGTTTTTCACAGTTGTTCTATAAAAGTATCAAAACAATAATTACTCAACCAAATATAAGACAAAATTATTCTATTACCAAAAAAAGATATTCTATTATCAAAGCACTGATATGAAATATAAAAAGCACCACGTCGTTCTTTTTTGCACTAACGTAAAGAATGAGCAGTTTGAAGTCGTTAATAGTCACTAATTTCAATAACGGAATGAGCACGTGGAAACACAATGTGAAAACAAAAATGCGCAAATAAAATAAGAATAGAAAATTAGAAAACCATTATAAGAAAATTGAAACTGCGGAGTATTTTTAATCTTGTGAAAATATCAAGTAAGATTTATTTGATTTATTGTTTGTAATATTCCACACATCGTTTATAATAAAAATAAATATTAATAATAGAGTAATTTTTAAAATTGGTTTTTGTTGATAGTATAGGTTTTTTATTAACTATTATTTATTTTAACTCACATTAAAAACGCTTCTGCTGTTTAGAATGTTCGTAATCAAGGACATTCGAAAAGGAAAAAGAGTAATGATGTCAACATTTATTAAATGGAAAGTTGAAGAGGTAATAGGCTTTAGAAATGAAATTACCAACATACGTTAATAGGCTTTAGAAATGAAATTACCTACATACGTTATTGAAATTTACTGCAAAGTTTGTATAAGAAACAGAGAAGCGGTATTACAAGGTTGTAAAGGTTTGATACGACAATGTGCTTTACGGTTTATCGATGGGACGAACTTTGTGTTGATCCACACAATTCAAAGACATTTTGAACCATCTTCTCACCTTACTGCAATAAGGTGTGAGAGCGAGAAACCCACAAACGAGCGATGTGTTACCTCAACCGATGGAATACAAAATACAAAATCCTCAAAGATAATTAATAAACTATTACCTTTGAACTAAAGATTTTTTATTCTTATTTACCAGATTCTAATATCTTAATTTTGAACTGTGCTAAAGCGTCGTTTGTTGCAGGCTTGATCAGGAAGTCGTGTGATCGTACACCATTAATATATTTTGTTTTTGACGATTTGACCATCAAGCATTTACACATTTGCAAATGCTTGATGATGTTTATGTTAAATTTTGATATTTAATTATTTCTAAAACGCGCTGAAAAAATTAAACTAAACTAAGAGAAAGTTAAAAAAAATAATAACCTAAAAATAATTTGTCAACAAAAGAAAAAAATTAAACCTAAAAAAACTTAGGAAACTTTTTTTTAAACAACAGCGTTCTTTTTTTTTTTCAAAATTACTTTTTTAAAGACGCTGATGAAACTAGCATTTATAACTAATGACACTTACGTCGCTTTAATTAAAGTTCGTTAACTCTTTTTTATTATTCATTCAAACAAAAAAAGTCAAAAACGACTTCACGTTTTTTTTTTATAAGAAACCAGTTTATAAGAAACTACTAGGAGCTGTACTAGGAGCCTCAAAATTTTAAGAAATTTTTAGTACTAAGTAACTTTTCAATAAGAAACTTATTTATAATTTCGATGAACATTTCCTCATTTTTCACCTAAATATCTCATCAACATTACTCGAAGTTAACATTATCTCAATGGAGAACAACAGTTTGAATGAGAATTTAATTTGCACGCGCAATCAAATAGAATTCAATTTGATTACAAATAAAAAATAAAAACTTGAAATTAAAGAAACTTTTAAGAAACTTTTAGAACTAGATTTAGAAAAAAGTAACCTTAAAATAAGAAACTTTTTAGTACTAACCGTTTGATTGGTTTCTTATAAAAAAAAAAACGTGTACTTAACATTAGTTAAAAAAGCTCGAACGTTTTTTCCTTTAAAAAAACTAAAAAAAATCAATGTTTATAAAATATATTATAGAAAAAGTTTTAAACTATGATTCAATTAAGATTGGTACTGCATAAAGTAAAAGTTTGAGGAAACAGTGTACTTTTGTAATTGTGATATTCTTTTGTTTCTTAGATACAAGCGTCAATATCGTCTTCGTTAAAAGTTTTAACGGACTACGCGTATATAAGACTTGTAAACTGTGCCTATGAAATGGCCCTTCTGCCAACTATGCCGCACAAAAATTTTGCTGTTATTGTAAGTATCGATATGTTGACTATTTTAAATATATTAGATAAAGTATTGAATAGTTGGTTCAAATAAAAATAGTTGGTTCGTATGTTTCCAACTTTGTAAATTTTACTAATCTATTGTAAATTTAACTTTAAATCGAAAAATATAATACATTATTTACGAAAAATGTTTAGGTAAAGAGCTGTAAGATCAATGGTGTTAAAATGATCAAACGTAATGAAAATGGCGCTAGCGGGCGTGAATTCGTAAAATGCATTGCGATGGCTGTGCGTGAAAAATGTGCCAATATCCTGAAAGAAGCTTAATTCTTCTCAACTTTGTTCGATGCTAGCCAAGTTTGAAAAACGAAGAAAGAAAAAGAGTTAGTTTTGGCAAGAATTGAAAGATGTGGTTCTCTTTTTTATATGGTTCTGGATCTAGTTAATATTGATAGGTTTTGCGGATGAGAAGCAGACTCCATTGTCAAGGGAGTCAATAACATTTTTGAAACCGGGGAATTTAAACTAGACTCCAATGATTACAAAAATAAATTAGTCAGTATAACATCCGATGGTGCAAGTGTAAACTTTGGAAAATATCGCGGTGTCATAGTGCAAATAAAGGCAGATAGGGAATGGCTACTTTCAGTTCATTGTGTCAACTATATAGTCGAACTGTAAGTTAAAGAGGTTTTTTCCGAGATCTCTAAATTAAAAAAAGTTGATAAATTTTACAATACGAATTTTTATCTGCTTCGAAACTCGGGGAAAATAAAACAAGAAGTAATAAATGCATCAGCAGCTTTAGGTAAAGTTTACCGCAAAGTTTGCGGTAAAACGTTGTGGCTTAAAACCATAGTTTATATTTTAGTTTATCATTTTATTTTCCAAGAACTTGGCTCATAGTGAAAACACATCACAAGATTACCTTTCTTACATTATTTGGGATTTTTCTAAGATAATTGTAAACTATTCAATTTTTAAATATTAAACTAGATTAGATATTTTAGGTACTACGCATTACACTCTACCGAAACTAACAGGAACGAGGTTTGTTGGCCATCATATAAGAGCTTTTAAGAATTTATTGGAGTCCTGGCCAGCTTATATAGTAGCCTACGAGAACTACGTAAATGAACGGAAAAACCCTATAACTACAAGAGCAAAGGTTCAAGAGTTACTAAAGAAATTCAAATCATTTAACTTTCTTTGCACTGTTGCTGTTTATCATGATTTGCTAGAGCTCATTGTGCCAGCATCGAAAGTATTTGAAGCAAATTAATTGTTGCCGCATGATGTTCTAGCTACAATCAACCGAACAAATTTAGAACTGGAATTGAAGCTCGAAGAAATCGATACAGATTTAGAATTTTTAGATAGCTATGTATCACGTTACATGGTTATTGAGGGCAAACATAACTTACCTGTAACACTGTCTGGTCAGTTTAGTAAAGCTGGTGACAAACAAAAACACCCCAGTATTAGAAATTATATAATAGTAAACTTAGATATGGCTTTGGTTGACGTAGATCAAGCATTATGCCTAGTCAGAAATGTTAGGAGAAGAGTTATACCCAGACTTATAAATACGTTAAACAGCAGGCTCACAAGCATAAAAGGAAGAGTCTGAGATTTATCACGCCATGCGGCTCATCGACCCGCAGAACTGGACTGACAACAAAGAGTTTGGCTTAGAAGAAATAAAGTTTTTGTCCACGCATTTTAAAACACCATTGGAACATTCCAATTTTAATGAAAAGTTAGTTTCCAAGAATAGAAACTATTTTTGATTCATTCAAGAACCAATCTTGAAGCAATGGTACGCAATCGCCAGACAAGAGAAATTTGGAGGTCAACCTTCTTGTACAAAAAGTCAAAGTTTCCTAATTTATTAAAAGTTATATCGATTATCTTTGCAATTTCCGGATCAAACTCAAGCGTGGAGCGGATGTTTAGCACAGTAACTAGCATATTATCAGATCAACGTTTATCTATGAATCACGATGCTCTAAATGATAGCATTATGGTATTAGGAAACCATGGAAGCTGGTCAAAAGAAAAAATAATCCTTATTGGAAAGCGAGCAAAAGAAATTTATTTGAATAAGAGACGAGTGGTTTAAGTTGATGATGATCCAGTTGACTATATGACAACAGCAACAACATTGATTACGAATCAAAATTTTGATGACGATGATGAAATAGGCAGTGCTGATAAAGATATGACTGATGAATTAGCTGCATTCAGTTTCGACGATGTAGAAGAGGAAACACCGTTGACAACAGTTGAGGGGGAAATCTGTTATTTAACTTACAATGAATAGTTTTTAAAAAAGAAGATTTTCAAATTACTCTTGTGTTATTTTTTTAAGAAAAAAAAACGTAATTTAAAAAAGAAATTTTAGAAAAAAATTAAATAATTAATTTGAATAAAAAATATCAAGAAATATAAAAACCATTAACCGTTAATTAAGTTTACAGATTAACATTTTAAAATACATATATCTAAACAACGAAGCAAAACTAAGTCACTAAATTATACTTCAATAATAAATCAATAAGAAGTTGCGTTTTTGTTTGATATTATTTTTTATAACATAAATAGTTAAAAATGAAATCGCGATCTGACAATATACAAGAAGTTTGGATGTATAAAAAATCTACTTCGTTGAAGTAGTTTCATGAGTGTGATACTAATTCAAACATTTTTCGACGAAAGAATTATGTAACAAATAAAAAAAGATATAAAAAATAAAAAGCTTTTTATGAGCATTGCCTTCAGCAATTTTCATGATCGCGCTGGCCGACGTAATCTCGACCGCACATAATCATGCTCGATTAAAACATTCTAATTTTACGAGCGCGATATAACACGCTTGACGATTTTCTTCATCACAAGCCCTGAATTTACTTTTAACACCATATTCTGGTGTAAAAAGTTAATTCCTACTTATAAATAAAAACCTATTTAAATTGCTAAAAACTTACTTAAATTAATTTCAAATTTTTTTTTACTTAAAAAGTATATGAAAATATGAAAGCAATTTAAATAGGTTCATCAAGAAAACAATGAACTTAAATAGTATTCTATCAAACAGACAAACTTTAAAAATAGAAACTATAATTATAAATTACCAAGTTAATGTTCTCCCTGTTGTGTTTTTATCTGGTTTCAAGTTCATAAAATTCTTGAAGGGACTTAATCTTTTTGAAAATTGTTACACTTATACTTTATGACATTTTATTGGCACATTTGCAACAATTTTTCTCAAAAAGTAATTAAAGTAATAGTTTTTGGAACTCTGAAAAAAAATTCTTTAAGTTCAATAAGATTATATACAAGTTAAATAGAGCATTTTTGCTAATTCATATCACTAAAAACACAGTTTTTCCATTGAACATAAGCAAAACAATTGTTGACAAAATGATTAACATGAACATAAGCAAAATGATTGCTTTGTTTAAGATAAGACTTTGCAATCATTATAATTATCATATTATACAAAAAACGGTAATATTATTAATTTCATACCTCCAGTATCCATTGGAAATTTATGATTCAGAAGCTTGACTGAATCTTTTCGTACAAATTATGTTGTGGAAGAAGGTAGAGAGTTATCTAAAGATGAAGCATTAATTAAACAATCAGCGGTGCTGTGTTGAAATGAACTAGTATGACAAAGTGCATCTAAATGAACAGGGGATTCAGATTGAAATGAATGACGAGGTGTACCCTCTGGATCCCCTGACAAACTATGAAACGCACTCCACTCACACAGTTAATATTCTTATATTTCCTAAACTTTAAAGAGTTAATATTCTACCTCATTAATCTCATATAGTTTAATGTTTGTATCATAATTAAAATTGTACAGTTGAATGTTTGTATCATTATTGAAATCTTAAAGTTAAAAGTCTAATTAAATAGTAATAATTAATAGTCAAAATTGCGTCAGAAAATAAGCTGAAAACAATTTTTGGAAAGACAGTAAAACACATGCTAGTGTTTATTAGCTAAGACTATTTAGGCTAAAATAAAAACTAGCTAAAATAAAATTTTAAAATAAAAATTAGATATTACAAGTTTTTCAACAACGAAATGTTAATGTTAAACTTGAGTTTGCAAAATAATGTCAATTTTTTTTTCAGTTCATTAGTTTAACGTTAAACTATTAAGTTGAATAAATAACTAAAACATAACTAAATGAATATACAAATAAGTACTAAAAATGTGAATATACAACAAGATTACAGGCATAGTATGTACTATAAATATACGAGAAGAAACTAAACAATAATATATATAACTGCTTAACAATTGCTTGCATCCTCTGTATATATTGTTTGGCATTTATTTACCAATGGAGAGGCCTTTTCAATATTTGCAATATGATCATTTGTTTGAGCTTTTGTTGAAGACTCTCTATGCTTTCTATAAATGAAAATTTTAAAATACATTTTATTTTACTTTTAAATTTAATTTTTAACACTTAATGCATTTTTGGTGAAGATATATGAAAAATTATTCTTCTGGTTTCAAATTAATAATATACTTACGTTGTTTATTGAAATATAAGCAAAGTGAGCAGTTTATTGAAGTTCATTCTCCGCTGTTAACTTGATTTCAAAACATTATACTATATTGCTCAAAGTGAGTAACCATCAGCTTTAATTGCATGAGCATTAGGCTCTTACCGATTTCATATTTGTTTGTAATTTTCTTGCATCTAAAGTAAAATATTAGATATATTACTCCTTCACTGGTAATAATATAAAAATATTTTTTGATGTAATGATCTCAGCATTAATTATTATTGCGTTTTACAGCAATTACATCATTGTTTGAACATATCAATTAATTGGAGACAAGTTTGTACTGTCGAAATTCAAAAAATTAAAATTTTAGCCTTTCCTTTAAGTTTTGATTTCTCTTCTAATAATTCAACTTAAGTTATTCAATTTTTTAATCAGAAATAATTATAGCATAATAATTTTAGAACAAAAAATTGTTCGATATCATAATAAAACATTCAGTAACATATTAAAAAATGTTCTGTAATTTATGGAACCGGTTTTGACAACAATAAAAAATCAAATCAAATCTCCCTTTTCAATCAAATCAAATCTCCCTTTTCAATCAAATTTATTAAATCTTTTATGGCAAGCGGTAATTGCCGGCAGTGCCGGCAAATAATTTTGAGATTATTTGCTGCGCGAGTAAAGAAACAATTTAAATGTAATAAATACAGTGATTCGATTAGTTTGTTAGTTTTGATGTTAGAAAAACAATTTAAATTATGTAATGTAATATTCATTTATTTTATTTACTTTAAAAAATGAAGTCTTTTTTTTTTAAATTATTGACTGCCTGCCCAAATCAAAACCCTCAGTCAATCTATGAACACTCTATACAGGTCTAACCCTATCAAAGTCAGTCGTTGGTATGTACTCTTCACTTTACCAATCCCTATTCAAGTCAGTCTTTGTATTTAGACTTTGCAATTACCTTTGTGACCTTTTATCAGCAATTCAACCATTTAAATAACTGTGCGCCGTTTATTTTCAGATATTTTTTTATATGTGTGTTAATATGTGTGTGTATGTATATGTATATGTGTGTGTATGTATATGTATGTATGTGCGTATGTATTTGTGTATATACGTATGTGTGTGTGTATATATATATATATATATATGTATATATATATATGTTTGTATGTGTATGGGTATGGATGTATGTGTGTATACGTGTATATATATAAGCGGATGTGTGACATAAATGTATGTACGTATGTATGTTTGCATGTATGCGTGTATCTATGTATGTATTTATTTATGTATGTATGTGTATAGATATATTTAAATATACCATTGTTATTATTATCATTGTTATTATTGTTATTGCCTTTATTACTATTAAGTGTTTACGCATCATTATTAATTATACTATTTGTAAACATCCTTAAATTGCAAGATCATGTAATTCAGAATATATTGATTGATTGATTCAAGAACCAGATTTTCTTTTATTATTATCGTCAGATTACTTCTTTCTTTTACTTTTCTTACTTTCTTCTCTTCTTACTTTTGATTACATTTTAAATGGATAATGAGTGTTTCTTGCAAAGTGTAACTGTGTATTTGATGATAATTCATGAAACAATCTTTCCAACGAAATTAAGAGAATTTTCCGCAACTCTTTTCATATATATTATACATAGATTTGCATTCGTTCTTTTTGTATTTAAACTAATTCATAACGCCAGTAATTTCACTTCAATTAATAAGACGGTACAGAGTTTGGCACTTGGCGAACATTTTGTTTATGGAATTCAAAAACATTGTCGACGTATATTTTATGGAATATAATTTTGTGATAATAGCTGATCGTTATAAAACTTTATTGTTACGTTTATAAAGTTCTTGTCATAATTTTATTAAAGTTAATTTATGTAATCTATTAGTCAAGTCATAAGGTATTTTTGTATATAATTACGCCCTCGAGAATTTTTGTTTCTGTATAAAAGTTGTAAATAGAATTTAATAAACAGAGTCAAAATAAAAGTAAACAAGGTTGTCGTATTAACAAGCTATTTCGGCATTATGGCATCCAAAGCGAAAATGATTAAAAAATTTGATGGATCTGGAGATTTTGTAGAGTGGCTGAAAACGATCACACTGGTGGGAGAGCTGCAAAAGATGGGCAATCTTTCATTGGTTATTCCGTTGTTTCTTGAAGGCATTCGCATTATAAGAGCAATATGAGGAGAGCCAAAAAACTTCCGCTGCGGAAATTGAAATAGCTCTCTTAGATGCATTTGCAGTCAATGGTTTCCAAGCTTACAAACAGTTCAGAGATCGGAGATGGAATGACGGTGAATCTGTCGATGTGTATTTGGCCAGTTTAGATCAACTTATGGGTTTGACCAATACTGAGAGCGAAGAATTATTGCTAAGATCGTGCATAACTGGATTGCAGGGTGAAATTTCAAAGCAGCTAAGAGCACAAGTGAAAATATTTAGGATCACTTTACAGGATGCATTAAACCATGCAAGAGTTCTCATGACGGAAAAAACAAAAAAGGATTTTATAGAACCCAGATGTTTCAACAACAACATCTGGGTTCTATAAAAGTGTTAAGAAACCATCCGCTACTGATTTTAACTGCTACAATTGTGACAAGCCAGGATATTGCCTGAATCTGTTTTTTGAAAAAACAAATTTTTAGTGATGGAATAAAATATTTTAGATGCGGAAAGTCTGGACACATTGCAAGATTTTGTTCGTTGCATTAGGGAAACTTAAGTTGGGAATTACCAGCGCCAGCTGTTTCCTTAAATAGCTACAATTTGCACTGTGCAGGTGAACACCTTTGCAGGAAAAGCACTGGTAGACTGCGGATGTACTCGAACTATTATTTCAAACAACATGGATCAGAAAGCCGGTGTTTATATCAGAAGAAATGAACAAATGGTGCTGGCTGTTAATGGAGAATTTGTGAAAACAGAGGGAGAAGCTACAGTAACATTGATCATGGAAGGAAAAAATTCAAAACATCAGTGATGATTCTAAAAAGTGTTGTCAACGGTATTGATGCTATTATTGGTGTGGATATCATTAATTGCTATGGAGAAGTACACTTGTACAATAGAAAATTTGAATTTGGTTTTGTTTCAATTTATACAGAAAACAAGCTGTTGGTTTGAAAGACAAGGATTTTGATGCTTATTTTGATGGTACAAAGTGGACTGCTAATTATAGATGAAAACAAGGTCAACCACAACTGAGAAATTCTGTCGCGCAGCACAAGGTAAAACCCCCGTTGATACATCAATTTAATAAAGAGATGGACCTAAGGGTGAAAAATGGCTGGTTAAAACAATGCAACAAAGAAGAAAAAAGTACAGAAGGGATTGTCCCGTTAATGGCTGTTGAGCAGGAAAATAAAGGAAAGATACGATCTGTTCTGGATTTTCGCAAATTGAATCATGTTAAGTTGCAAGTGACGTATGTGATGAAAAAGTTAGAAAATGGAGAAGCGTTTGTGACAAATTTGCAACGCTTAATCTAAGATGCGCCTATATGCAAATACACATCAATCCATGTTTGTGGGAGCATCAGAGGGTAGTTTACAAAGAATAAAAATACTTTATTCTTTGTAGACTACTATTTTGTATATCTTACATGTCTTGGTTTTGGATTAAGTTCTGCTCCAAAAATAATGTCTTCAATCTTAGGTAGTGTATTGAATCTCAATGCAGGCATTAGTGAAGCAACTAACCACTACATTGACAATATAATCGTTAATTTTGAAAAGAAATCAGTTGAAAAGGTTGTAAACCATTTGGCGTGTTATGGGTTGGTAACCAAAAAGCCGGAGCAATGTGATACTGCACGAGTGTTGGGTTTGCAACTATTAAGAAATGAAAAAAAGCTTTGTTAGAAACATGGAAACATCATTCTAAATTCACAAGATATCAAAACTGAAAAAGTCACATGACGGAAACCTTTTTCAATATGTGGACACTTAATAGGTCACTATATTGTTGGAGGGTGGCTCAGAATTGCCCGCCGTTTTATAAAACGCCATAGTCAAGGAGATGCTTGGGATGATCAAGTTGGAGATCAGCTTAGTCATGGTTGATCGAAATATTGTGCCGATTGGAAGTTAGTGATTCTGTGAGAGGGAAATGGAATGCTGAAGGGATTTAAATTGGAGCAACATTGTGGTGTGATGCAAGCAGCATGCCAATGGGGGTTGCCATAGAATACGATAACGTAATAATTAAGGATGCAGCCTGGCTATGAAGTATAAATGTCATGCATATTAACATTGCTGAATTAGATGCTATGGTGTTTGGGATAAACTTAGCTGCTAAGTGGGGTATAAAGAATTTCACTGGTATTCACTGAATCAGTATCAGTTCATGGATCGTTAAAAAGTATGCTGACTGAAAGTCATAGGGTTCGATCAAATGGATTATCAGAAATGCTTATTAAAAGAAGATTTTCTCTATTGCAAGACTTAATAAAATAATATAATATAAACATCACGTTGAAATGGGTTATGTCCTCCAAAATCAAAGCTGATTTGTTGACAAGGGTTCAAAGACTTGGTTAAATGAGCTTTCTCGAAGAAATAGTAAAGAACTATGTGGAGTAAGTATTGCTGAAGAAATTCATATTTGTCACTCTAAGCATCATTTTGGCGTTAGTTGGACAATGTTTACAGCGCAAAGAAGACTTCCGCACGTATGAAAAAAAGACGTTGCAGAATGTGTTCGCAAACTTTGTCAATGTAATTCGATTGATCCAGCACCGATAGAATGGGAAAATGGAGTGCTAGATGTATCAGACACGTGGTATCGAATTGCATGTGATGTGACTCACCGTAAAGGGTTGCCATATTCAATAATTACTGACTGTGGACCAAGTCGGTTTGTAGTTTGGAAAAAGTTGGCTCGCGAAGATACCAAAAGTGTAGTAAGTCAATTGGAATCTGTATTTAGGGAGCATGGCCCACCGCAAGAACTGTTGATGGATAATGGAGCGGTGTTTAAATCCAGTGATTTTTTAAATGTATGTGAAAAATAGTGTGTTAAAAAAGAAGCATAGATGTGCACATAGACCATCAGGAAAGCACGGTACAGTAAAACAAACAACTGCGAGGGCATAAATATGTCAACATATTTGTGAATAAGCCCCATTTTCTTTTACTTTTGTAAATAAAAACAAATGCCGTAAAACACAATAATTATACGATATTATACGATTTTTATAACGATGTTTATAACGTGAATATAAAATGTGTCTTATATGTGAATATAAAACCCATGTGGGATTCACCATATGAAACCCACATGGGACAAAATAATAATCCCCATATGGGTTACATATGGTAAAAACCCACGCGTATCCCATATGGGATTTACCATATGGAATCCATGTGGGATTTACCATATGAAACCCACATGGGACAAAATAATCATCCCCACATGGGTTACATGTGGAAAAAATCCACGCGTATCCCATGTGCGCTTTTTCACTGGGTCCTTTAACTTCAGTTCTTGGAAAAAGAAAGAAAAACAAAGTCACACCAGCACAAATACCAATCAAAAATGTAGATGACCTACGAAAAAAAACAACAGAAAAGTATGAGATGTTTTTTCCCGATTTTTTTTATTCGTCATCAAAACAAGGCTGGTTTTGTAAAGTTTGCATATCGTTTGCCCCTGGAAAAAAAAGTAATCGTGCATTTATTGAAAACCCTGGCAAATTTGCAGATCACCCCTCGGAGCGTGCGAAAGATCACTTAAATACACATAGGCATACTATAGCTTTAAAAAATAAACAAGCTTTTGATGAAATATCTAAGCAAGACTCGAGTATCTGGAAAATGCTGCGTGAAAATACTCTTGCAAAAGAAACATTAAAAACAAGTAACTCTTGCTTCGTTATTAAAACCTTCTTTTTATATAAAATTGGTACTGTACCTGACATACTCACAAACACAAATATTGAAATTGATGGTGTACCGAGACATGTGCGAGATGTGAGAATAGCTCCAGTCTCAAACTCTTCAAACGCTTCAAGTAAAATTATTATCAGTGAAGAGGTTTTCAGTGATGAAAGTGATTTAGAAGATTTCGACATTTTTGCTGCACGAGATGAAAGAACCAAAGAAATAGTTGAGTACGCTAAGGAGGAAGCTGACGGCTAAGAAATCGTCGATAATTTATTACCAGCATCAGACGATCAGCCAGAGAAATGGGAAAGCCAACATATTTAAATGTTACTTAAGAACTTTAGTGTGATAATAGTTGATTGTTATAAAACTTTAGTGTTACGTTTATAAAATTCTTGTCAAATATTATTAAAGTTAATTGATGTAATTTATTAGTCAAGTCATAAGCTATTTTTGTATATAATTACGCCCTCGAGAATTTTTGTTTCTGTATAAAAGTTGTGGATAGGATTTAATAAACAGTCAAATTAAAAGTAAACAAAGTTGTCGTATTACCAAATTTTTATGAAGTTTCAGAGTTTGAGTCTTTATTTATTGTCTTCTGTAGAATACACTAAAATTAAATCAACTTGAAATTAAAATGGCGTACAGGAATTGAAACACACAATAAGATTGAAAATCTAAAATTTAAAACAGCTATATCTTAAAAACTGCGCATTTACAAGCTGATAAATTTTAACCATTAATTTATTATACCGTAAAGCGCTTAATAGTTTGTAAAACGGTTAGAACTCTCGACTGCTCTACTAAACTGAACGATACAGTTAGATGGCCTTTGGTCTATTACTCTTGGTCTGCGAAGCGGATTATGATGCTCTTTAGCGAGCTGAACTCATCTTAGCGCGCCTTGGTAATGTGGCCTCTGTAAAGTAATTAGCTGGAGGAGAATAAACCATAATACCCATTGTTAAAATTATCAAATCATGATAATTTTAACAACAAACTAAACCGATTATTGAAGACGTCGAACCAAGCAACACACACGATAATACTCAACAAAAAGCAAAATGTTTCGAATAAAAGAATAGCAAAATTTGCAACCTTTGATATAAGAAAATCAATTGCAGAAAAGTTTGGAACTGTTAGGAAACACATATCGCCGTAGGAATCATCAACCTAACTCTTTGTCCTAGGGGAATCCATAGAATTAAAGGAGACGGAAACTGCTTTTTTAGAATTTCTTTTATCATAACTGGAAATGAAGATGAACATAAGCCAATTAGATACAAAGATGTTAACTATAAGCGTAACAAAATATAGGATGAAATAACTGGATATTTGAAAATGCAAATTCGAAAGCATATTTTTAAAACAAAAATGCTTGAAGATGCAACTGATGCGATGATAATTGGATGTTCTTTATTTATGGAGGTAGATATTCAAGTATACAGTAAGTATGGAGCGAAAACAAAATTGATGATCTAGTTGATGAAATTGTTTATATATATATATATATATATATATATATATATATATATATATATATATATATATATATATATATATATATATATATATATATGTATATATATATATCTATACATATATATATATATATATATATATATATATATATATATATATATATATATATATATATATATATATATATATATATATATATATATATATATATATATATATATATATATATATATATATATATATATTCGATCTAAGGAGTTTCAAACAGAGTTAGGTTAAGCGTCCAACGGCGATATTTTGTTAATGAATAATGCCGAACATTTTGTCTATTCATTTAACCGCTACAAAAACTTTAAATAATGTTTATATTAAATGGAATCGCTTCTTTACTTCTTTACTGCTTTTCAAAAAGTCGAAATTTTTTTTTTTGTTGTTTTGTTGTTGTTTTATTTAAACATTACAAATACTTGATCATAAATATAAACTGGCTCGTTCGCAATGTATAAAATAATATATCGTACACAAAATAGGAACTTTTTTCAGTGCAAATAATAAATTTAGCACAAATAATAAATATAAAAAAGTGACGCTGTTAAAAGAACGCGGGAAACTTGCAGAAGACCACGTGGTTTTGTCATAAAGAAACCGCTTTTAGCTGCAATATTTTTGTATACTTAATTTAATAAAAAATTTCAGTTTAGCAAAGTCTCATGGTTGCATTAGAGTCACATATATAAAGCATTTTAATAATCAAAAAGAGAAAAGAGCTGTATTTGATACACATAAATATATAATTGCATGGCTTGTTATACTTAATATATTGACAGACATGTACGAAATATAAATAAAATCTAACATATACTTTGCTTTAAAGTTAATTTTTGAAGTTAATTTTTTGAAGTTTTAAAACGTTTTGAATCTTTAACACGTTAAACAGTATTGTCTAGGTACGACAAAGTCGTTAAATGCATTTTGACGCAAAACATTTTATGGGAGTAAAAATCTCATAATCGAAATTTTTTTATATAATATATAAAAAAAAGAGACTTTTTTATATCATATATAAAAAAAATTCGTAATAAAGAACGCGGAAACTTGAAGAAGACCGGTGTAGTGAAAAAGTAAAAATTTAATATGAGATTTTTACCCGGGAGTAAAAAAAAAACGCGGAAGTAAAAATCTCATATTAAAGTTTTACTCTGATTATGAGATTTTTACTCCCATAAAAATTTTGCGTCAAAATTAACGTTGCATTAACGTTCTAACGTTAATACAACGTTGTGTGCTTGCTGGGAAATTTCAGAATGCTTGCCTTAATTTTTTTATGAATGCAATTTGTATTATTTAAAACTAATACTATATATATTTTTTCTTTTTTTATTACAATTATATGTAATTCGCTTTACAGTTTTTAACAATAAATTAAAAAATCTGAATAGAAAAGATATTTATAAAAGATATCATCTTTTATAAATATCTCTTCAATTCAGATTTTATTTAGTTTATTGCATTCATAAAAAAATTGAGGCAAGCATTCTGAAACTCCCCAGCGAGCACACAACGTTGTATTAACGTTGGAACGTTAATGCAACGTTAATACAACGTTGTGGGCCAGCTAGGTTTATGTTTATAGCTCCAGTAGCTTCGATATCTATTTTTTAAAACAATAGGTACTGCTTCTTACAAAGAAACAAACTCTACCAAATATAGGCCTGCACTTTTAATACTAACAATTTCAAAAAGGGTTTGTGAATAGTTCTGAATTATAAGAAGCCGTGGCGCAGTGATTAGAGTTCTAGCTCAGAATCAAAAGGTTTGTGTTTTAAAACTGGCTTTAGCCCAATAAGCGATATGGGTAAGGAAGGAGGCGTCAACCTCCTGATTAAATTTTCTTCCGCAGTGCTCAGTGATAAGAGCGATAGGTCTTCTAAAAACAACTTAATAGCAACAAAAAAAAGTTGACTTTTCTATTTTTTGCTACAATTAAAAGCTTTCCATAACCCCAGAAAAAATGAGCTATTATTAGTATAGTTTGATTGTTCATAAAATTGAAACCTAATATACAAATTTTAACTTACCTTTAATTCTGTTTATCATAAGCATTCTTAAAAAATAACTGCAGAAGATCTTGCGAGGCATAAACTTGAATACCACTTGAATAGCCAGCCATATTTTCCTTATTTCTTCTGTATTTTTTAAAAATACCGATGAAACATTTTATAGAATTAGACCGTATGATAACGATCTCGAAAAATTTACTTAAACGGAAGATCGCCTTGTAAACTTGGAAAATCGCCATATTAAAGTTGAGATAATAGTTTAATTAACACAAAAACAATAAATTAAGAAAATTATTTAAAAATCCGATAAAAAAAAATACACTACTATTACCTAACAACACATTACTATTACCTGGCAACACGCTACAATTACCTAGCCAATAAAAAAACTTTTTAGTTTGGCTCTAAAGGGATCGACCAACGCCTAACCTATTTAAAAAACAGAGTTAAAAGTTCTTTTACGCGGCGGTTTTCATTAAACTTAATGTGCTATTTTCATTTTTCATATAACTTTATAAGAAAAGCTTTCCCTCTGCAAGGGAAAACTTTTGATCTTTTTTGTTTAGTTTATTAGTGAAATTCAGCATTGCGTAATTTACGAACAATCCCAAAATTTTGAAAACCAACACGAGTCCGTTGACGTATTCACTGCGTCTCTAATTGCCAATTTTTCAAACTTGTTTGAAAAACAACTTTTTTTTTTTTTTGCTGAAAAACTAAGACTACTTTATTATATATTTTAATGAAGTATATATGCTAACAAGAAAATTATGTAAGGGTGTTTTTGTGCTTTACCAACCATAGCTCTAAATCTGCCCTTAACCATGATTGTCTTCAGCCTAATCCTAGCTTTCACTTGATCCGTTTTTTATTTGTGGAGGGGTAACATTGTTCAGAAGTAGTTGTGGCAAGAAGAAATAAAGCAGATAAATTATTTTACGCTGCTTAACTAAAGGATCACTAATAAATGAACAGCCATGGCGCAGTGGTAGTGCCCTCCCATCAGAAATAAAGGATCCGTGGTTCAAACCCCACTTCTGGGCAAGTTTTGCGACATCAGTTAGGAAGGAGGCGTGAATTTCCAACTAAATGCTCATCCGCGGTGCTCTTTAATACTTCTTGGGGCACCTAAACAAAGCTAAAAAAATAACTAGTTAATCTTTATTCAAAATTTTTATTTTTTTTATTTTGATATTAAGGTGCCCCAAGAAGTCCTAACGGTCTTGTCAAAGAGCACTGCGGAAGCGCATTTAACTAGGAATATCACGCCTCCTTCCTTACCATGACGCAAATATGTCTCGAGTTTCAAACCTGGATCTCCTGCTTAAGCAAGCGCTCTAACCACTACGCCTTGGCCGCACATTTTAATTATTATAGCCATTAATCAAAAATTATGACCACATAATAATGTTTGAAATTTTTTGGATAATTGTAAAAAATTTACGATGTGACTTTTTTTTGACATCGATCTAATATTTTGACTGACGTTTTTAAATATATTTAATGATAGATTTAACTTATCATATGGAAGCTTATAATATTTGCGCATGTGTAAACTCCTGCTCAGAACTGTCTACTTTTTTAATGGGTTGTTTGTTCAACATGACAATTGTACTAACTACTGGTACTAGAACAGAGGACAACTTTTACATCTTCCATAAAAAGAGAGAGAAAACTATAAAAAGTTTTTTACTTTCTTAGGCTACTCTTTTGCTAGTAGGCAACAATATGAAATTTTACTCTTTTGCCAGTAGACAACAATATTAAGTTTTAATATATTTTTGCCTTCTAGAAAAAAAACAGCTAAAAAGACGAAAAAACTTTTTGACGTTTGAATTGTTTGTTTTTGTTTTTTTTTTTATCTGTATTTTTTATTTTTATCTGTATGATTATGAATAAAAACAAATAAAATTATCAGGGAAAAAAAAGAGAATTCAAGCGAAGAATAATGGAATAAAAATGATGAAGCACTGCTCAAATACGTCTAAATACGTTCGTTTTATATAGATATATAAATAAAATAAAAAATCCTTCATACCTGCTGTTATGTTTAATAATTTAGATATTTAAATTATTAAATAAAATTTGAAAGTATCAAAATTTAAATGTTAATTGTTCTTTATAAAATGGAAAATTTTAAATCATTTAAACATTTCTTAGATTGAATTCTACATTGACTTGACGATAAAAAAAAGATACTCAAAATAGCATAAATAATTGTATCAAAGTATCTCATCTATCAGAATAATTTATAACTTGTTGAAATCAAATCTTAATTCTCAAGATAACGTAAAAACTGAACACGTTTTTAAAACTAACTTTGATCGGCCCTTTTTCAAATTTCTAAACATTTCTTTTTCCAATTGTTAAAATAAATTTTACTTGGTATACGGATAACATTCTGCATTACTTCTAATTCTCGTATATTACGTATTCGCGTTCTTATTTTACATTTTATTTTTATGTATCTGTAATTTATGGTTCTAACAACCGACTGAATTTTTTTTCAAAAACCCTGTTTATACAAACTTTGATTCATCATACATTGGATAAAGAGTTTTATGTGGAAATATGTGTTTATGTGCTTATATTTATCACGAAACTACGATAATACTTTACTATATATCTATATGAAGAGTACACGGGGAAAAAAGGGATAGCCACATTTAAAAAGCTTTGAGAAAGTATTTATCAATCATTTATAAAAGTCTTTGTATAAAGTCATGAAAAAAATTTTTTAATAAAAGTTACAAATATTTTATTAATAATGTAAACTTCAGATAAATTAATCAAGAAATAATTTTTTCTAATTTACTTCTATTCAAGAGGCAGATTATTCCTTGTGAGTTTTTCATCTTCCTTTTTATCATTATTATCATCGTTATCATCAACTTGACAGAAAAACAAACGAACAAATAATAATCTTAATTTTTACTTAAGTAGGGGAGACCGGGGCTAGTTGGCTCGGTTTTTACTCTATGAGCTCTGTAGCCCTAACAGTACATTTTTTTAAAAATATTAAAGTGTAATCTTGAAGAGTGTGGATTAGGGTATCTTATAAAATTTGCATTCATTTACAAAAAAAAATTTTGGGGGCCTTTCCGGGCCCTCAAAAAAAAAAAAAATTTGCGCCAACTTACCCCACCACGGGGTAAGTTGGCGCAAACTATAAAAATGATTATTAATGCACTATTAAGTGCAAAATTAATAGAAATTTTTTTAAAATTAATTTTTGCAACAATTTATCCCAAAATTTAATATTACTTTTAGCTAGTACCAAATATTAGTCCGTATAAAAGCCAAACAGTAGCCCACCTTTTATCTGTGGAAAAAAAAACTAAAAATTTTTTTTTTTTAATTTTTTTGTAAGAATAAATATTTTCAATATAGTTAAAAATTAAAAAAAAACAATAATAATTTTATAAAAATAAACATTTTTTTCCATAGTAAATGCTATGAGCCAACTTACCCCGTGAAAAATATGTCAACTTACCCCGAAAGCTTTTTTTTTAATAAACAGTCTATAGATCCTGAAAAACGGCAGCTTTGAAAAAAAAGTCTGACTGGATATAGTAAAACAATTGTGACTGGAACTTTTACAATAATTTTTTTTCATACGATTAAATATTTTCTTTGTAAAGTAAAAAGGAAGCGATGTTCTAAAAGTTACGTTTTTGTCCAAAAAACGCATAAATCTCAATATCTCCCATGCGCATGCCCGAATCCTAACAATAGTACAGTGAATGATGAAATGGTCAATAAGGAAGTTTCTGAGTAATTTTTGTCACTTTCTGATGAAAGGCTCTAAAGATAAACGCAGTTCGTCAACTTTCCCCTGCGGCCAACTAGCCCCGGTCTCCCTAATATTTTATTACTTAAATTAGACAGATTTAATTAAAATAAAACACTTCACGCCTCCTTCCTTACCAATGCTGCTTATTGGGCTAGAGCCGGCGTCGAACCTAGGACCTCTGGGTTCTGAGCTAGAACTCTAACCAAGTTAATTTTAAATGATCAAAAATGACGTTTCAGGAGGGGACATATCCCCCCCCCCCCCCCATCACCACCTACCAGAATCTAAAAGTCTTAAAAAATATTATAGAAACTGAGGACACGCAAATGTGGTACAAAATACAAAATCATTTCAACATCCGCTCCCCCCAAAAAAAATTCCTAGGTACCCAGATAGCACCAATACGTTGGTCCAACGTTGTTATAAAGTCGAAAACATCGGATAATATACCAATAACACGCCATCGTTGGTTCAACGTCAACCTACATTTATTTTAGATTGGATATTGGTCAAAAAGCCAACATCAAACCAGCTAATTAGAGATTAAATAATTAGAGATTAAAGTGCCATTATTTACAACAATCACAATAGTGATGAAGTAATTCAGAAACACTAAAACAAGTAAGTTTGAGTTTGAAAAAGCGTTTATAAAAAATTCATATTTTAGTCTTTTTTTAAATGTTTCTAAAGAGGTTCAGATACGCGTGTTCATAGATAAATCATTTCAAATTCGAGGTGCAGCCATATAATAAGATTTAGAGAAGGGAAGTTTTTAGTTGAAGACTCGTAAGTAATTTAAAACATCAGATAATACGAATTCTCTCAATACTAAATAATTTATTTGAAATTTTTGCCGGATTATAGGCACCAGCATCATCAGCATATAATATAATATATATAAAATATATATATATATATATATATATAAGATATATAAATTTAATTTTGGAAAGAACCACGGCACGGTTTAGCCTTTTCTAAAATTGTGCTCTCATAAATGTGCATTATATATATATATATATATATATATATATATATATATATATATATATATATATATATATATATATATACGTATATATATATTAGTAAAAACACTAGTCTATCTTTTTTTCTTCTACAGCTTGTTCTCTTTCCATAGGTTCATCAGTAGGCCTTCCTGATGAACCTATTGAAGGAGAAATAAGTTTTAAAATAAAAAAGGTAGATAGGTGTTTTTAATAATTTAACATTTGCATTATTCGCTTTTTCAACGTTTAAACGATGTCAGGCAAGCAGTATTTAGAAATTCGCACCAACGTTAAAGCGACGTCAATCCGATGTTTGGGAATACATCTTAACAACTTTTAAACGATGGTTGTGTTTGTAGTCGCCCCGATTTTCAAGTTAACGTTTCACCGACGTCCGTTTGCGATGGTCGGCCGATCAATTTCCCGATGTTGTTTCAATATTGGCCTAACGTGAATGTGCTATCTGGGTGATAATGAAAGTATGCTAATTGCATACACTATGAAAAATGTCACTATAATTAACTTCTCTGCAGCATAGTGACTAAAATTTTTATTAACTTCTCCCCAGTGGCATAACTAGAGGGAGCACAACGCTGATAGATGGAGGGAGGGGGGGCGGCAACCGGAGCTAAGGGGGTCCCACGGAGATTTACGAATTTTATGCATTTTTTAATTTTTAATATAAGTGAAATCCGTTGATCTAGCAGGCATTTGGTTCTAAAAAGACACCTTTTGAACGTTCAAAAGAGTTTAGAACGTCTTTAGAAGGTTCAAGAAAGTCCTAAAAAGACGTCTTTTTAGAACTGAATGCTGCTCAGAAAGATAGTCCTTTGAAAGACGGTCCTCAAGAATTTATTTTTATTTAACTGTAAAGCTACTCTTTTTAGATATAGTTAAAATTTTATAAAAAATTTATTTGAAAAGTTTGAAAATAGAAGAACAAAGTATAGCTCTAAAAGCGGACAAAATATCAAACTTTGAATTTTTTTTTATTTGCGTAATTCTGTATCACATGTTAACAAGTGTAAATTATGCTTCAAAAACTTAATAAAACTCTTAACGTCTAAACGAAGCGGTCACGTTAATAAGTAATCAGAAATTTAAGTTAAAAAATTTTAGATTACATTACGATTCACTTAAGTTAAAATTTCTATTTACAGTAAATGGCAAGTAAAACCAATTTTTAAGTTAAAGTGGCAATGTAAATATAATAGATAAATATAAAAGACATTTTGATGAATTAAGTGGAAATTATTTAAATTAATATTAACAAATGATAGATTTACTAAATTAGAAAAAATTTCAAATCTTTTTAATTTTATGCAATCTCAAAAGTTAATAAAAATGTCGGAAGATGAACTAATTGAATTAACTAAATTGTTACCACAGCATTACCAAGACAATTTAACCCAATTAATTAATGCAACCATTTTTGTTAAAAATAATATCACATAAATTACTACAATATAAGATTTAGCCAACATACTGCTTAGCAAATATAGCTTCATGGAGTGCAATTTTTTCAAATGTAACCACAGCAGTATTAACATTGATGACAATACCTGAGGCGGTTGCTGGTGCAAAAAGATTCTTCAATAAATTAATGTTAATCAAAACATATTTAAGAAATATCATGTTTCAGGAACTTCTCAAAAAATGTTCAATTTCGATAATAGAGAAAGAAAAAGCATAAACATTAGAATTAGATATAGTAATTGCGGAATTCGAGAATAAGAAGACAAGAAAAATTCATATATAAGAGAGTTGAATAAATAAAAATTTCTTAAGATATTCTTCTTTTTTTTCTTCTATATTTGATAGCATTTTAAGAATTACTACGTCTGAAGGTAGTATAGCTGATATATAAGATATATAGCTAGTCATAAGTGTGGTAAAGTTATTTTTATATATTAAGTATGCTTCCTTCAAACATAATTTCAATATTCGTTCTTTTTTATATTTATTTGAAGCATAGATTTCAAGATATTTCTTTAATTTGTAAAATAAATATTATTTACATACTTAATTGCGTTTTATTAACTATATATTAAAAGAAAATATTGCATATTTTGTTTTTAGGTGTAATAAAAATTTTTTTTTACGGGAAAGCCTCTCGTCAATTGTTTGTGAGGAGGGCCCAAGTTTTTTAGTTACGCCTCTGCTTTTCTCGTTCCATTAAATCAATTATAAACTACTGTTATTAATAAAATTAAAACAACAAGATTTTTAAAAAAAAACTAACAAAGCCAACAGCCATAAAATTTTTAATCTAATCTAGCAAAAGCTCTTAACAATAAAGATAACCGAAAAGCTAATTAAAAAAAAAAAGAAAATACAAAAATAATGTTAACAGTTGAAATGATAGAATTAAACAACATTACTGTCAACTTATATATTTGTTTCCTCCTCTTCGCATCCCTTTTACTTAGCTTCCTTGTACACCTTTCCAAGGCGGCTCACCATGTTTGGGTCGTTTCAGAACCTGCGGGAGAATTTTTCACAATACATTTCTCTATTTGACGTCAGAGGAGCATGAAATAATAGCAAAATTCCTTTCAAAACATGCTGAGCAATTCATGGTTTAAAATGTTTTGAAAAGTAAAATAAAATAATTATACCACTGAATCTTTACTTTACCTTTTAACAAGTGTTGTTATTGAGATAATGTTGTCTGGCTTTCACGCTATTGGAAGTCAAACTACGAAATTTCTTTTTTCTTATACAATGTTGACATATAAGATTTTATCCTTGCTTGATTTTAGATTTAAGATTTTATCTTTGTTTGCTTCTATCCTTGACTTTATCCTTGCTAGCGTTTGATGTTACAAATTTTTGGAAATTTTGTTGTCAATAGTTTTTACAAAAATATATAAAAATTAATGACATTTATGCTTAAAAATTAATTTATACTTGAATTATTTATGGTAAAACAAAGCTACTCAGGATATTTAAATTAAAAAGTTTAAAGGATATCTAAAAAATTAAGACTTTTTGTCAATATCAAAAATCAAAATGGCTGCCAAATCAATTTAATGCAAAAATAAATTATTATCTTTGAAGTCATTTCAAAATTAATACTTTCCTCAAACATAGCTGTCATGCCAGAATTATTGTTGGAGATTTATTGCTTATATTAGAACTTTTATTTTACAATAATCTATATCGAAGCGGACAGCTCAAGCCAAATCAACAAAATTTGTATGCATCTCACTTGCAGCAAACATAAATACTCTAAAAAGGGATGTCAACTGCTCAATACACAGAAAAAAAATACTAAAGTTTGACCTTTAAAATCACACTTAATTTGTGGTAGCTTTGCATTTTATAAAAAATACCACGTACAAAATGAAAATCTTAAAGAGGCTAATTAACACCAATATTTTCTTAACTTCTTATTATAAAGACAATTCAAAAACTCAATTATGTTGAAGTGGCTTTTTCTGATAATGTTTATAAATTTGATATTATTTATTTATTTGAGGTTCATGCTATATTTTGATTTACAATGCTTTCATATACGAAGATACTGTTAGCATAGGAACAGCCACAAACAAAGACTGTCCGAATAATTATGGGATAATGATTCACGGGATTTTTAAAATATTTCAAGAACCACTTGATTAAATTTGATATTTTTTTTTATTTTTGTTTTAAAACAACTTCTTTTCAAATAATAAAATTGTAGTTTTAAAAAACATGGTTGTAAACAAAGAAAATGCAAGTAGAAATAAGAAAGTTCATTTGGACGAGTGGCTTAAAAATTGTAATTGATTCGCTTGCAAAAACGAATCAATAATCATAAAGTGAAGGTCGCGGATCGGAAAGAAAGTTAAGAAACCAAGAAAGAGGCCCGTCAAGATTAAAGCTTTATTAAAAAGTGATAAGGTGTATGGATATCGAAAAAAAAACGGGTGTTCCCAAGTCTACAATTCAAGAAGTTAAAAAGAGATATGGCTACAAGTCATAAAAAAACCAAAATTTACTTGGAAGATCCCAACAGCAATTCAGCGATGACCAAAAACGCGCAGCCGTAGTGCAATGGTTAGCGCTTGCCTCAGAAGTTATTCGTTGTTCAACGCCACCTCTGGGCAAGTTATATATCACCGGTAAGAAAGGAGGAGTGAGCTTCCTTTTAAATGCTACTTTGGATTAAACTTTATGACGAAAGACTGTCCGTTACAATACGTTTGTTCAACTCTATTATTATTATTGTCATTATTATCATTTTTATTACTATATATATATATATATATATATATATATATATATATATATATATATATATATATATATATATATATATATATATATATATATATATATATATATATATATATATATATATATATATATATATATATATATATATATATATATATATATATATATATATATGTATATATAAAGTTATATTTGAACGTGGAATATGTATTGGTGGGTTTAAAATATTTGATGCTATCAGACAGATATACTCAGAAATGTTTTTAATTTATTTTATAGAAATTCAATGAATTTTAATTAAAGTTTATGTTGACATTAATTCCATACTTAAGTTACATACGCGACAAATAGAATATATAATAATTTGAATATAATACATATGTATAATATATATAATATGAATATAATACATATGAATCTATGAGAATAGGCAATCAAAAACAAAATTTTTATCACCCAGGATACTGCAAATGACTTTAAGTTTGTTCACTTCTTTTTGCAAAAGACATCTGTAAAGGTTAAGAATAAATAACCAAGTCAATATTTGTAAATAATCAAGTCAATATTTGTAGGTTTATTTAAAAAATAAGCATGCTAATGTAGTTTAACGTAAATATAGAAAAAATATGAATAAAATTATTTTACACGCCAACTTTCTTTCTCAAAATTTCACAAACATACATTATTTAATTGTATATATTTGTGAAATATATTTTATGAAACAAATTAAAATATATTCCTTTAATCTAAAAAACTATTAAGCAAATGTTAGTAAATCTTATTTAGTCTAATTTAGTTTTCTACTTTGGTGTTTAGTATTTATACATACATACATATATATATATATATATATATATATATATATATATATATATATATATATATATATATATATATATATATATATATATATATATATATATATATATATATATATATACCAGTAAACGCAATATATACCAGTAGCGTAGCAACGGGACTGAAGTTAGGCTCTGAAGTTAGGCTAAAGGTCCATCTAAATAAAAAAAGTGTATACTTTGTAATTTTGCAAATATTTTTTCCGGTAATAGTTTAAGTAGTTGTACATCAACTGACAAAGTATGAAAATATGAAAATTTGAAATTTTTTTTTTATTATTGCAATAATATAGATTAATTTTATATTATTGTAGTTATAAAATAGTAATACTTTTTTTGTATTCAGACGCAGGTTTTAATATTTTAAAGTTAATAATAGTTTCAAATAACAACTAACCAATAAAAATATTGCATTTATATTTTAACACCATTGCGGTTTATTATGAAACAAGAAAATTTGCAGTCAAAAATTTTTTTGTTTTTTATCAGAAGTAGATTTCCTAACTTTAGCAGAAGCGTAACTTCAGTTTTGAGGCCCCACTCAAACTTGTAAAATGAGACCCTTAATACAATACTTTAAAATTGGAATAAAGAAAAAAGTATTAACTTTTAAAAAGTATTTTATTGAAAATTGCAAATAAAGGTTTTACACGAAAATAATTTTGTTAAAAACTATATACAGTTAAATGTGCAGTGTAATATACAGTTAAACGAGATAATATTCAGTTAAATGAGCAGCCGTAGCAAAGTGGTTAGCGTGCTTGCCTTAAAAGCTAGAGTTCGTGGTTCAACGCCATCTCTCGGCATCAGGCAATGGCACTTCTTATAACATCGGTAAGGATCGAGGGGCGAATTTTCTTTTAAATGCTCTTTCGCTGCGCTCTGTGATAAGACCGTAAAGGCGTCTTGGGGCACCTAAAATAAACAAATAAAAAATAAAAAATATCCGTCGAAAATGTGTAAAACAATATAATGTAGTGATTATCTTAAATTTATATTTTTCTGCGCAATTTTAGATCAGCAAATTTTTCTTAGCTGCATCTAAATTTAGAGATTTTGATATTAAATTTTCTATAGATAAAATTGCTAAATATTTTAGTCTTTTGGTTGCCTTTATTAAATTCAATATACGAAAGCTTCTTTCATTGGATGCTACAGAAATTGACAAAGTTAAGTAAGTTATTAAGGCTGTAGTAATGTTGAAATAATTCCCATTTTAAAATGACTTTTAATAGTTTTTATATATTTTTACATTTTTCAACTTTTTTGACCACTTTACTGTTCACTTTATTTCTTTTTTATTTTATTTTGAACACCATCATGACATAAAACCACCATTTCTGGCATAACACTAGCGTTGTCATACCCGTTGTCACGCCTAATCAATTTATCAATTGAAATTTGTCTTTTTTCCAAAGACTGTATTAATATATTTTTAATAACTGTAGAATCTTGGGATGTTACTTCTTGAAATCCTGAAAACGACTCTTATACAATAACTGTAAATTCCGTTGTCGTCATAATAATGTCAACATATTTATATAACCCTTGGTGACAAAAATTTGGCACAACCTTTGAGAAGTTAAAACTTATTGAATTTTTAGTTATTTAGTCTTACTTTTTTAGTTTTTTTGTTTATAAAGTGTTATTTATCTTTTACTGAAAGTTTTGATTACTTAGATTAATTAATAAAAAAAGTTATCCAAAAATGAAGCTGACTACATTAATTGAACAAGTGTACAACTATTGTAATTTGTATTCTAATGCTAAAACGAAGAGCATCGTAGAGTATTTTGTAGCCTCTAATCACCCCAAAATAACCATCAAACATTATATGGCACAGTGGAAAAACAATGATTCAAAGTCTTGTAGGCCTGTATCAGGCAGAAAATCAAAAATTACGACCGCTGGAAATACCAATCGTCTGAAAGGTTTTTTGAACAACCGGTCTGGAACTTTAACAAGAAAAATTGCAAATAAATATAAGTGTGATCATTCCTACATTGTAAAAACATTAAAAAACATAACAAACATTTTTTATTTTAAGAAAAAACAAATTCCTGATGGCACTGATAAACAGTTAAAGCAGTTGCAACTTAAGTGTGGAAGAATTTGTAACAAATTCAGAAATCGTGGCTTTGTCATTGACGATGAGTTTTATTTTACGTTTAAACAAACGAATGAAAATTCTAATGCTGGATTTTACTCAGATGAAGCAAAAAATGCACCATAAAGTATAAAATATAAGCGCAAAAGCAATTTTGAAAAAAAATTTTTTGTGTGGATTACCATATCCCTACGTGGAATCTCAAAACCATTTATTGTTCCTGCAAGACTGGCAATTAACCAAACAGTGTACAAAAATGATTGCATAATCAAACGATTGATTCCTTTTATCAAGAAACATCACAGTAATGATAATTATGTATTTTGGCCTGACTTGGCCTCTTTACATTATGCTAGAAGTGTGACTAATTACCTCACTGATAAAAAAATATCTGCTATGTAACAAAAGTTGATAATCCGGCATGTGTCCCATAATTACGATCAATAGAAGATTTCTGGTCAATCCTTAAATGCTTCGTGTATGAAAACAATTGGGAAGCTGAAAATCAGCTGCGGAAAGGAATCTTGTTTAGAAAAAGTTGATAAAACTTTTGTATAAGGCATGTGCGAACAAGTATACAAAAAAGTTAACGCGGTACGTCGTAATGGCAATAAAGCATTATTTTAGTCCTGAAAGTAAAAAACTAATATATTGCTTAATATTTTGTACTAATTTTTTGTTCATAAAACTTTTTGTTGTACTATTACTGCTTGTGTTTATTTTGTGCCAAATTTTTGTCACCAGGAGTTACTTCATTTTAAGAAAGAATTTTTAACTAAGATTTTTAACACTTTGGTTTAGATTTCACTTTATAAAAAGAATCTTTTTTTAATAAAAAGAAAAAAAGTTTAAGCATTACTGATGCCTTGGTTGCATGATTACCACAACGATTTAAAAAGTAAGTCGCATACGGTACCGTAAAAATCTACCGGGTCAAAACCTTGACCTGGTAGATTCAAACCATGTTTACCCTATCATAGTAAACTTGATCTCTACATAATATTATATTACTTTAGTTCTATAATGTTTTTACTAATTGTAAGTTAGAAAAAGATTTGACGTTTTTTTAACAAAAAATGTTAGTCATTGCTTTACTTGTTTGGAAGTTATTTGAATATTCTTTAGTTTTCTTTTCATACATTATAAAGTTATTTCAAACCTAGCTAAGTAGTAATTAATAAAAAGCATTTTTATTAATTATTACTTAGCTAGGTTTGAAACAACTTAATTAATGTTTCAGCTCTGCAAAGGTATTCTCCGGAACTTTCTTTAAAACTCTTTAATCATTTTGCAAGAAAATCGTTTGGTTTTTTATAAATCCGGATTGTGTAATCATTCTTTTTAGCATCACTTTCGAAGTTTTTGAACAAATAAACTTATAATATTTTATCTCAAGTTTAACAAGTTACTTTTTCACAACCTTTTATCTCTTTGTTCTACTACTTTACGTCCTTCGTTCTACTAAAACTATACACCACAAGAATTTACATGTATTGGTTATGGAAATTTTCAAAGTTAAATTGGGGCTGGCCCCTATATCGATGGAAGATATTTTTTGTTTTCGCAATACTTTTCTAAGAGGGGATAAATTTGCATATAACAATATACAAACTATGAAATACGGTCTAGAGTCCCTTTTGCATTTTGGATCATCAATTTGCAATTCGGTACCAATCAGTTGCAAATCAGCATTAACTCTGAAAGAATTAAAATTAAAAATCAAACATTGGATTCCGAAACAATGTCCCTGCAAATTATGCATGACCTATGTCAAAGACTTTGGATTTATAAAGTCGCATGTTTAATTTATGCAAGCTTTAAATGACACTTTTTTTTTTTGAGTTTTACTATTGATTTATTAAGTATTTTTCTTGAATTTTTTATAATTGTTTGAGTTGACTTAAATAGGCATGATATGGAGCTACTTAACTTGTATGTAAAAATGTCAACTATAAATAAATTGCAAATAATAACAAATACTAGTTTTTAATCGATAACGTTTAGCATGCTAGTCATCTCCATTTACATTCTTTATGTTAACAAAATTTTTAAAAATAATTTTCTAACCGTAGAATTAATGTTGTTTTTGATGACAAACATTCATCTTTGAACTAGTAATGAAGACTTTATATCTTCATGTTTTATATAATTTACGGCTTTTTAAGTCTTTTGTAAATTGTTTTTTTGTTCTTTAAGTTTCTTCTTTAGTGCTTCCTAATTAAATAGTGGTTGCCAGCACATTTTTAAGTAGTAAGTTGGTTTTAAAAATATATTTATGTAATTTACTCTAATCACTAAACATAAAAATCATCACCATCTCATGACTGTTTCAATCTAGCGTTTGCGAATATTTGTGGTCTATTGCTTTTGACTTATTGATGAATGGCAACACTCTTACCGAGTACTCAATTTTATGTTTTTTTGGGTTATCATTCACTCCCTACTTCTCATGGAAACATATATACAACCCATTAAAAATTTAACATCTGCTAAAGTTGTCTTTATTGTGCTTGCAATTTTTCTATTTTTTGATTCCATTCTCTATCATTAATAATCTCATACTCACTCTTCTATGGAATGATTTTATAATATTTGCCTGGTTCTTCTAAGGCCCTTTTTTTTTTAGACAAAGCCCAAAAAGACATTGTAAATGTTTTTTTTCATATATGTGTGCGTGAATGCGTGTGTAACCATGTATTCACTTTTTACCTTTTTTCCTTCTTTATCTACATATTTTTTTCTTAATTAATTTGCATTAAATAACTAGGCGAACAAAGTAACTAAATTAATAAAAACTTAAAAAATATTTTTTTTTAAATAATTTATTTATTCAGTAACATAAAAAGAATAAGGTATGGAACACTCTGCTTTTTTTTGTTGTTTGTTTTTGGTTTATTAGTTAATTCCTATTTAATCATATTTTTAGTAAATTTAAACGGTACTAAAAATGATTCTATCTTTTGATTTTATGTCATACGGTTTTTGTTACACGGTGTTTATAAGCTATGAATCATAGGGTATATATTACGGGGCATAGTGATGAGACAACTATAGTCTTTTTTAAACCGATCACGTAAATCTTTTATTCATTTACTTTGTAATTATAAATATTCTTTAACGTCGAAATATTTTTTTAAAAAAAAACAACTTTCTCTTTTCTAGAATCATGGTTGCCTCTCAAGTGAGATATCATCTCTTGTTGCATTAACCAAAACTCAATTCGGCTCGACTCGTCATTAAGCTAATTCTTTTCTTTTTACTGTAACTCTTCATAAATAAAAAACTTTTATTCATTTAGTCTTTTTCCTCATTCAACAATGCTTTAGAACTCTATACCGTCTTAATACTTTCCTGGCTCCTGTACCAAATTAAGAGGTGTCGAGGGCTTGGGACAATAAAGGAGTGGGGTCTCAAATTATTTTCTAAATAAAATAGACAACTTTTTTGTCGAGTTTTCCAATAAATAATTTATAGTGAAACTAAGTATAGATGCTTTTACTATTTTTTTTAGAATTTAATACTTAAATATTATCAATTTAATGATATATTAAATAAAATTTAAGCCAAAAAAGGTCAAAAAAATTGTTTTTTCATAGTAGTTTTTTCTTGTTTATTTCAGTCCGCAAATATGATTGAATTAAATCATGTTACTACAGAAGCAGCCAGATTTTTATTTGGTACAAATTTATGCAACTAATCAATTTTTTATAAAAAAAATTATTCTGGCTACCTCTGTAGTATCAATTCATTTTTACGGTGTGAACTGTATAGATAATCGATTCAGATTATTCTTCTAAAACTTTTTTTATTTATAATTATAAAAAACAAAAATAATATTATAAATGAACATGCTTTAATGTTCAATAAAGAAAACTATCAGTTTACAATTTTTTTACCGACAAACTAAATAACCGGGAAAGGAAGAAAAAAAATCCGGTTTTTTAAATGTTTGAATTTTTTTTTTTTATCAATCTATAAAAATAGATATATGATGTCCTGTGCAACAATTACTTGATAGTGTTTAATGGTTTTCGGATTATTTAACCTATTTCCTTTTTTAGTAGTAATGCGACGCTTGGTGTGCCGCACGGCTGTTTCACTCAATATAAAAGCGAGCTTGACGTCACAAGAATTTTTGTGTTTTAAAAAAGAATTTCCGCAAAAAAAAGTATAAAAATTTACTAACTTTAAATTAGTAGTATTTTTTTTCTATAAACGCTTTTATCTTTGAATTAAAAAAATATAAAAAAACTTTATTCGTTAAATAAATATTTACATTAAACGAAATAAAAATAAACATTGTTAAAATATTTTAAATGATTTTGGATCACTTTTCTGTTTTTGGCGATTTTTACGGAAAACCTGTCTTGGGCCAAACAAGATTCGCTAACATAGCTACATGGTTTGTAGTTGAAATTTGGAACACTTATTAATGAATGTCTATTCTATCAGATTCTTACGTCATCCGTGTAATTTTTTTACTATAACTCAATTTTTAATGCATTTATACTTTTAAATTTATTTCTTTTAAATGTAAAATATTAATTTTTTGATGGATGACGTAAGTTATTAAAATTTCAACCTTTTATGCAGATGAAGATATAAAAGTTATTTTATGTACCTCTTGCTATGTTAGCGAATATGTTTTTAAACTTGGCATGTTTTATAACCAATTTTTTTAGTTTTACGCTTAAACTTGTGTTGACATTTCTAAGCGATGACTTTATTGCGTTACTTCCCAAGCTATTTACTAACGAATTTTGTTGAAACAATTGTTTCGGCGAGACAAATTTTGGAGGTATAAAATAAACAAAGTTACGCGGAATTTTCTCTGATCTATATATTATAATAAAGAAAAAAAAATTTAACTTATTTCAAAAAATTTTAATTAATTTTCAAAAAAAATTTAATTTACATAAAATTTAATAAACAACATTCATCAGTTGCAGTTGTAATATCTATCAGATATTACAACTGCAATAGCTTTCTATCAGATATTACAACTGCACTATCATTCTATCAGATATTACAACTGCAATAGCTTCAGTATCTGCTGGAACAGATATTGTTGATGATTTTAATCTTTCTGATTGTTTACTAACATCAAAAACAAAAAGTGGGTATAAATCTTTAAATAATAAAATATATATTTTCTGTAATATTTGATCTGGTATGTTAGTGCAGTTTGTTTAAAACATTTATTGTCAGTTATTAAATGAGGCGTTGCGAACGAAAGGGGCACACCAACCAATTTTCGAAAATCCGTTTTCTTTAACCATTTTTTACTTTAGTCTGTCATCTACAATATAACACAAGATTTTATTATAAATGCATCACGATTTTATTATAAATGCATCAAGCAAATTTCAGTCTAGAAACTTCAAACGCGATTTAGGGAGCGTTCAAAAACTACCACAGAGGGGGTGGAGGGTGTAAACTCTTCTACCACGTGGTAGGAAAAAGTGCGCGCTTACTCAAAACTTGATTTTGGTGGTGTGCCCTTTTGCAAATTTCAGTCTAGAAACTTTAAACGCGATTTACTCAAAACTTGATTTTGGTTGGTGTGCCCTTTTCGTTCGCAACGCCTCATATGTAACATTAATTATATATATTAGATGTCCGTTCGATTATTATCATTAGAAGTTAATTCTATCTCTGTATTACCACTGCTCTACCTACATCCCCTCTTGTTAACGAACGGAATGTAATTCTCATATTAATTGGTGTAAAAATATGATTTAAGAATTAGTACAAGTTATTGTCACAAGTTATTGAGTTAAGCAACCGTTCTTCTGATTTAAAATGAAGTATGAGTCTTGTATCAACTGGGTGTACAAAGAAATATTACTTAAAGAACTTATCAATGGACCAACTGATTATACAATAGTTTTTTATGAGAATAAAAACAATTTCAAATTTTATTTGTATATTTAAACACGCAAAAAAAAATTAAAGTTGGCCAGTCTTTATTTATTAACATTCTCACAACATATTATTAGAACTGTGTGCACATAAGAAAAAGTTGTTTAATAGCTTAAGCTTTTATTTTTTAGGCGAAATATTCCTTAATTTAAACCTGGTTTTATTTAATAGAATAAACTTTCAAAAACTAGTCATTTAACAGTTTATTTCTCTTTAACGACATTTTTGTAATTTTGCGAAAATTCAGTTTTCTTTACTAGCTTAAAATAAATCTGTTTTAGTTAACCTTAAACGTTTAAGTAAGTTTTTGTTTTTAAAATAGTCCAACAATGTGTATATTTAATAATAAATATCGAAAAAATATATTCTTTCTGATTTTTTTTGATAAAAAGTAACATCAAATTACTAAAATTTAGCCAAGTTTATCATTTGCCGCGTTTATTCTAAAATTAAAGAAGTTTTTTAATATATTTGTGAAATGTCATCAGATATAAAACATTTTATTGGTGTTTTTATTCTTTTTATAGAACAAAATTATCTCTAATGTTATAAAAGTTTTAATAACACCCCTTACGTGAATATTTTCGAAAAATAGCAAGAAGCCGTAAAGCTCGCTTGAAACAGCCGTGGCCGACGTATGGCACATTAAGCGTAGCATGGTACGTCCTTTTCAGGACCATTTGAGATTTTAATAATTTACTGATTGTTTGGTTAGAGTGAAAAAATATAGATTGATGATTTCCGTTAATATTTGATATAATCATGTTTGTACAAAATACTCAAGGTAAAGAAAAAACGCGAAAAAATATATATCAAAAGAAAACTTGTATACTAGTGTTTACAAGTCTTAATTTGAAGTTTTTCTCGAAGTTTCCATTGTGGAGCTCCTTTTTGTGGAGAAATCGGGACTGAAGCCCCTCTCGCCATCCCCTAAATTTGGCTATGCCTGGCTGATACAGTTTTTTAGGTCTTCTGTCAACCATTTTCAAGCTCTTTAACAATATTTTTCGTTTTCTGGTAACTCCATACTTAAATGGTGGTTACTTGCAGCCTTGTTGAGAGTAAATTAATCAAAAAAAGTCTTTATAAATTGAAAAAACAGGAACATTAAAATTTAAAAAAATAATAAAAAAATAAGAAAGCGTCCTTTGTCTACTAATTTATGTAAAGCACAATCTTTACTTGAAGAAAAGTTGTTTTAAATACAAAATGGATATTCTATTTTTAATAATTGAAATTATAAAAAATCGGTTGTTCATAAGCGAGAATTGATGAATAATTTAAAAAATTCCAAAAATTTTAATCAGCTTAATATATTTTCAATATTTGCAAAAAATAATTACTAACTTTAAAAGTTAACGCCTTTAAAATTTGTTTTTAAATTGACACACTCTTTATAAGAAAGGATAAAAAATTAAACAATAAAGATTACAAGTAATAATTACTCGAAATGAGCTACGTATAAATCAAAAAGCATACACACGTAAAATTACTTAAACAACTTTTGCTGAATGAAATATAAAACGAGTACAACTAAGTTTTACAATTATAACATAAAATAATAGTCTGAGCAATAAAATAAAAAAATTACAACCAAGTTGTTTATCTATTTTAAATAAATTAAAATAAAGATCTTTATAATATATTTTTCTTTATAAATAAATAAGATATAGTACTTAAAAGCAAAATTAAAATCTTTTAAGCCCCCGTTTTTTTTTCATTGAATTTTTTTTTTTTTATCAGACCACGTAAAACTAACCAATCAAATGTGCGTAAATATTCCATAGCGCTAAGCAGCGTAATAACAATTTCCTTTAGAAGAGGGCAGTTTTGTGGTTGTGTCTGTCTTCAGTCAAGTTGCTCATAATTTTTTGATTTAAAAATGAAAGGCAGCAAAACCCTGTTATCCTATATTTTGTTTATTATAGGGCTACAGTGGAAATCCGTAGCAGGTACAATAAGAGATTATATTGTTTGTGTTTAAATCAAAGTTATAAATGCAAATCGTTCTCGTATTTCTAAGTTTGTTTGCTTAACGTTAAGTTTATTATTATATGTTGATAACGGTACGTCTAGTGTTACTATTTATTGACATAATTTTTGGATAGACTTTTTTTTATGAAATAAGTTTTTAAAATGATATATTCTGCTTTATTTTTATAATAGCTCTGCCGGCCTGTCACGATGACGAATTCAAATGTAAAAATGGAACATGTTTGAGCTTGTCTTCGATGTGTGATGATGTTGATGACTGTGGTGATAATTCTGATGAAGAAAGGTGTGTTGCGGAAAGTAAGACTTATAATTGTTTAAATCCAAGTCAAGAATAAAAATTTCTTCGTTTTCTTATTTATATTTGTGACGTGTATTTCATTGAAAAAAATTTACTACTAAAAAAACTCGTACGATTCAATGAGTCATTCGAAACTTGCCGCTGTTTAATCAAATTGTACAAAAATTCAATAGAATAACTGGCCAACTTTTTATTCTTTTGTTTTAAGAAGAACAATTGAAAATAAATAAAAAAATGAACTGAATTCTTCAATTGTTTTTCAGTTATTATTTGCGTTTAGGGTGTGTTTCTCAAAAGACGGCCAGTTTCTTTTATTAAAAAAAAAAAAGCTAACTGAAAAGAAATAATTCAGGCATGGAATTTTATTTTAATTTAAATCCCAAAAGATTTTTTTAATTATCTTTTTTTTTTCTCTTGGCTAAAGATTTTTGAACTATTTTTTAATTATTTTGGTATAATTTAAATTTTACAAGTAAATCTATAAATACTGCAGGATAAAAAATTATCCTTAATCTGTTATTTTCATTAAAAAATATATATAAATTACATCTAAACTAAAAGTTTAATATTCAATAATACTTGAACAAAAAAAAATATTAAATTTAAATTTATATGAAAAGTTGAGTATATTTATTATTTTATATATCTATCGTGTTTATTAAATTTTTAGAGAACAACAAAGTTTGTCCTGTAGAAAATGGTGCAACCCAGTTTCGCTGTAAAAATAATCTTTGTGTTTCTGTTGCAAAAATGTGTGATGGTTATGATGATTGTGGAGATTCAAGTGATGAATCACCAACTGGGGGTGCTAAATGTGTCTCTATTAAGTGTCGCAACTCAGATGACTTTCGCTGTGAAACAAATCCAGTTTGCATCTCTAGGTATTATCGCTGTGATGGAACATTTGAATGTGAAGACCATTCTGATGAAGCTAATTGTGAGTCTGTAAAGTGCAGTGCTGATGAGTTTCAGTGCTTAAATAAAATGCGCTGTATTTCAAACAGCTTGCGATGTGACTTCAGATATGATTGTGATGATAAGAGTGACGAAGTTGAATGCAATCTTCATAATGCAACTTGTCCTAATGGATCGTTTTCATGTAAAGGTAGCAATCATTGTCTTGACAATTCATTAAAATGTAACGGTGTAAGAAACTGTCCAGATAATTCAGATGAATTAAATTGTCCAAAATGTAAGCTTTATGTTTTACTTTTTTTTGTTATGTTAATTTACACATTAAATACTTTATGAATTCTAGCAAAGTGGATGTTAATAATATTTTTTCCTTTTAAGCTACAGAAAAGTGTGCTAATGATGAGTTTAAATGTTTATCAAACGGAATATGTATTAAAAAAACCTATCGATGTGACACAGTTGATGATTGTTCAGATGGTTCTGATGAAATGGATTGTTTAAATAGTAGGTTTGTTTATTGTTGTTGTTTTTTGAGAATCCTGTGTTAAAAAAATTTTTTTTAAAGAAGTTTAGATTCTTTTACAGAAGTTTTAGAAACTTATTTTTTCCAAGTTATTAGTTGTTATAGTTTTAATCATTGTTTTGAAAAATTATCTTTGAAAGGCAATCATAAATGCGAGACAGATCAGTTTCGTTGTAGCACTGGTCATTGCATTCACAAATATTTGCAATGTGATGGCGAAAGTGATTGTATTGACAGTTCAGATGAGTTAAATTGTCATGTTGAAAAATGTAAGACCCTTTCTTTATAATAATTTGTCTTATTAGATAAGTGTGAAAAAGATCAATTCCGTTGTGATAATGGTCAGTGTGTTTCTAATGTATTTGCTGGAGAATGGAAAGCTCAATGTCACGATAAATTGAAGTTTAAGCAAAGAAAGCGGAGAGATGCTATAAAATGTAAATTTTCCAATAGGCAATTACATTATGTAAAAAGATAACAAGAAAATGGATGTTGAAAATATAATTAAATATGGAACATGTGACAAAAATTTTATATGTTTTATTTTAGCTCAACCCAAAGTGGGATCATTGGTTATGAGTACAGGAAACTTAACAACTAGTGAAACAAATATGCAAAATGATTCATGTTTACTGTTTTGCCCTACAAACAAAGAATGCTTATCAAGAGCTTTTTTATGTGACAATGAAAATGACTGTCCTGATGGCTATGATGAGTTAAGCTCAACCTGTGAAAGTATTTCCTGTAATAAAGATGAATTTAAATGTGCTAATGGTAAATGCGAGAAAAAAAAACAAGTTTGTGATGGTATTGATGATTGTGGTGATAATTCAGATGAGGCTGATGAATTATGTAGTCGTAAGTAGTTTTTATTTTATTTTTTTATTTATTTTATTTTTAGATTTGGAACAAATTAATACTTTAATGGGTTAAGGCTTAAGGAATTTTAGTTATTTTATTCTCTGGTGTATTAAATTTTCCTTGGTTCTTACTATCTTTTAGTTATTTATTTTAACCTAAACTTATTTTAACCTAAACTAAATGCTTTAATCTATATATTTAAGCTTTTTTATGAGTCTTTTCTGGGGTTTTTCATATCAATAAATGGTATATAATTTAATAAAATATTTATGTTGTGACTTACTAAATACTAAATACTGTTGAATAACTGATAAAAGAACCTTGAAAATCTCTTTACAAAAATGTAATCAATTACATTGGTTAATAAAATACTTATAAATATTAACTATTACTAAATAACATTGACTTAATAATTAAAAATTAAGTCAATGTTATTTAGAAGTAAAAAAAGCCTAACTCAGTATCTTATTAACCAAAAATAAACCACTTATATTAATAATATTAAACCACTTATATATTATAATATATTAATAATAAATTAAATATTAAACCGCTTATATATTATAAGTTATAATGAGTAAAATAAATTATTACAAAAATATATTCACTTTATTATTAAGTGGTTAAAAATGATTTTCTAGCTACTGCAGCACCAGTGTCATGTAATAATGACTCATACCAATGCAAGAATGAATCAAAATGTATTCCAATGACTTCAGTCTGTAATAGTATTAAGGATTGCGCTAATGGTGACGATGAAGATAATTTATGTGGTATTTATTTTTATACTATAAACATTTAAAGTTATTCTTTTGTGTAATAAAAAAATTTTAATAAATGCATAAATAATTTTATTAGGTTTCGATATTGTTGTTGTTAAATTTAAGTATCATTACTTGTATTAATATTATTATGGTTAATGTTATTGAAGCTGATATTCATATTGTTATTAAAGATGTAAAAGAATGTGATAATGAAAATGGTGGATGTTCTTATAAATGTAAAGAACTCAAACTCGGCTATGAATGTCTGTGTCCTCAAGGTTTTCAACTTGATTCTGATAAAAAAAGTTGTATCGATATTGATGAATGTAAAGAAGGCTGGAATGTTTCAAAATGTAGTCAAATATGTACTAACTTGAATGGAACTTACAAATGTAGTTGTCATAATGGCTTTAATCTAGTTAACAAAAAATGTCGAGCTAATGGCAAGTAATTTTTTTTAAATATATATATGTGTTGATTGTATTTATTAGTTTAAGTATTTGAAAATAGTATTTATTAATATAATTATTGAAAAATAATTTATTTAGGTTCTGTTGCGGATCTTATATTTGCTAATGAGCTAGATGTAAGAATTCTTCAAAGCAATAGCCAACATTATCGAAAATTTGCTGATGCATACAACGCAAATGCTGTTGCAGTTGATGTTTTAACTGAAATGATTTATTGGTCAGATTTTGTGAAAGGGACTATATCTTGTGCTTCAAGGTCAAATTTTAATCCTAAAGTTATTATTAGTGGTCTTAAAAAGCCGAGAAGTTTGGCTGTTGATTGGATTGGTCGTAAATTGTATTGGATTGATACAGGTGTTGATATGTAATTATTTCATTATATTTTATTTTTCTGGGTAAAATTAAATGAAGTTATTCCTTGTTTTTCTCAAAGTTCTAATAAAATATATATATTTATTAGAGTTTTAGTAAAAAAAAAGATAATATCTTATGTTATTCTATGCATTTATTATTAGTTGCTTAATTTTAATAAAAAATAAAAAAAAAATTATTAAAAGCATTTTTTTTTTTTTTTTTCAATTTAATTTTATTTATTTTATGATTTGCAATATAGAATCTATAAATAAATTATTTCTAAAACCTTTTTAGGTATAAATTGCATAATCGTAAATTTAATTATTTTTTCAGCTTTCAATAACATTAGTGTTTCAAACTTGGATGGAAGTTTTCCTAAAACAATTGTGAAAGGAAATGGTTTTGAAGAATTTTCTGGTTTGGCAATTCATCCATATGAAGGGTGAATTTATAAAAATATTATATAAATTTAACATATTTTAAAATATATAAATTTAACATATTTTAAAATGTTTAATTTTAGTTATCTGTTTTGGACTGATGTTGCTACAAATGGTAAGGTAGTGCGCTCAAATCTTCTAGGGACATCTCAAACAACTATAGCAAGTGATCTTGGAATGCCGATGGGTATTGCTGTTGATATAGAATCCAATAAGGTTTATTGGTCTGATATGCATTTGCATCACATTTGCTCTGTGAATCTTGATGGGTCTGGTTTTAACCGCATTCTTAAAAATATAGAATCCCCTTTAAGTATTGCGATGTTTGAAGATGAAATTTACTGGACAAGTAAAGTTGGGAAAAAAATTTATCGTGCAAACAAATTTGATGGCACTGAGAAATCAGAATATAATGCATCATTTTTATCTCCTATGGATGTTGTTGTTTATCATTCTTCAGCTCAATTTTATTGTAAGTAATTATATAACTAAGTTTTATAACTAATTTTTGTGAAAATAACAACTATCTATATTAAATGTTTAAACTTTTTCAGTGCCTCATCCCTGCAATATCAATAATGGTAATTGTTCTCATCTTTGCTTGGTACAGAACTTAACTACTGGTATTTGTGCCTGTCCTGATGGCATGAATATTGATATTAACATGAAAAGTTGTGTAAGTGCTGTAAAAACTCAAGTAGATAAAGACATTTTTCAAAATAAATCAGACCCGATATCTGTTTGTAACGGTTATCAGTGTCATTCTTCAAGTAAGTGCATAGAAAAACTATTTGTGTGTGATGGAGTAACACATTGTCCTGAACATGATGATGAAACATCATGCAAATCAGATTATTCTAATGTTTCGGAGATAAATAACGAAGTCACTACTGCTACTTCTGGCAATAATAAATCTTTTATTATTGGGGCTGCTCTTGGTTCTATATTTTTGCTGCTTATATTTTTTGTTGTCTTTATCTATCTTCTTCGGAAAAAAAGAAGTCGGTTTGATTTAAGGTAATATTTTAAATCCTAAATAGCTAGATTGTGTTAAATTAGTAGGTAAATTAGGAAAGCTGTCGGTCTAATTCATTAGTTTTTAATTAATAAACTGTTTTACATCACTCATCAAGTATATTTTATTTTGTTAAATATTGTAAGGCTGTAAGAGAGGGAGGGGGTGAGGGCTACACGTAAATATCTCTCTTTAAACTTTTAATACTTTTTATAGCATGGTATATGAAACTGAAAGTGATATTGTATACGGAAAAGATGGTTATGACAACGACTTGCAATTAGTCATAGGTAATCAAATAAAAGAAACAAAACAAAGTTGGAGTTCTAAGCAAAAAACTATTGAGGTCGCAGCCTATGACGAGGCTAAGATCCCGCTTACTGATAAAAATAAAGATGAAAATTGTTTTGAGGATAGTTCATCAGGAGAAGTCTGTTTTGATGATGATCGTCAACCTATTATAGCAAACATAGTTTAGCAATAAATTATAGAATAGTTAGATTTTTTTAAATTACTAAACATTTATACCCAAACTTAAAAATAAATAGATTATAATATTACATTGGCGATGTCTTAAAATATTTCTGTTCTTTTTATTTCGATCTATCAAGAGCTCCCATAAATTTCTGTTTTAAACTAATTCTAAAAAAATATTTTTACTAAATTATTTTTTGTTGAAAAAATTTTCTTTAGCCGTTTAATGTTAAGGGGTTGAGTTACCATAGATAAAATAATACTTCTATTGGCATATAATAATATCTCGAGAATTGAATTATTCTTTTTGATTTTTCCTGCGTAACTTTACCTTCGGTTATTAGTTGACTATCGATCTCGTTGTTGTTCTTTATTATCTTATAATAGATAAATATTTTTTCTACATAATTTTTGCTTTTATTTTTATGTGGTTGAAAATATTTTCTGTCTTATTTATATGCGTTTGTTTCGTCAAGTTTTTTCGGTGTTATTTATTTTGTAAATAATCTTGTAAATAAGAGATAATTATGAATTTAATTTTCTGTTAAAGTATTAGATATACTAGTATATTAGGTTTCTGATATATTGTTACTAGTTGTGTTAGGCTTTCCATTACTTCGTATCTCGCGAATTATATTTAAAGATTAAAGTTAAGCTTGAAATGGACCGTTCCCTCGAGAAAAAAACGCAATGCATTT
>NC_088926.1:23732500-23915000 GCF_038396675.1 Hydra vulgaris
CAAAAAAACGTATTAGAGAAAACTAATTTAGAAGAGAAAAAAAGTTGTCTTATTGAAGATTTCATCCTAAGTTGTTTTGATCATTACGAAAATGAAAACATTAATACTTTCTACAACAACTTATTCCATTTTTCAATAAATCGTTAAAAAAAGGAATAATTAAACAGATGTCTCCGACCATTTTCCAAAATTTTTTTTAATAAGTGTAGATTCTAAACGATTGAACAAGGAAAAAATAACAATAAAAAAGCGAATATACAATAATAAAAGTTTAATCTTCTTTAAAGTAGGGAGTTTTGTCACAATATACTTTTTTTTCAATATACCTAATTTTTAAGTTATATATAAACAAGTGGCGAATTAAGTGATCGCGAATTGAAAATTCCGTAAAAGTTATTTCAAATTTTGTTTTTCTTGAAAACCATATTTGTGCATTTTTTTCGGACCATTCGTAACAGTTTTAAAAATTGTTGATTTTAAAAGTTTATTCATCTTAAACGTTTCTGAAGTTTTTTAATTTTTCTAGATTCTATTAAACTTTGGTATTTGTTTTGATTATTTTTTAGTTATGTTTATAGTTATGTTTATAAACTAAAATAGGTAAGTTGGTAAATCTGCAGTTAAGCGGCGCAAAATAGTTTTATTTTTTTGCTTATTGCGAGACTTGCTCAAAGTGGTGACTTTTTAATATAAGCAAGTAATATTTATTTGCTTCAGTACATACATCGACTATCTTATAGCCTGCTGCACAAGGAAGTGCCGCTACATCAACTGAGGGTTTGGTTGGGGCAGGCAGTCTATCAAAAAATAAAAATAAACTTAAACTCTTTCAAAAAAATAAAAATAAACTTAAAAAAAAAAAAAAATTAAAAGGATATTAAAATATTTCTGTATGTTTATATTAAAAGTCACCACTTTGAGCAAGTCTCGCAACAAGCGAAAAATTAAAACTATTTTACGCCGCTTAACTGCAGATTTACCGGTAAGCTATAAAAATATCGTGTTAAGATAAATAAATAAATAAATAAATATATATATATATATATATATATATATATATATATATATATATATATATATATATATATATATATATATATATATATATATATATATATATATATATATATATTATAAAATAATTTGTAATTATAAGTGTAACAATGTTTTTCTTGTATTTTTTATTATAGATTATTTAACAATTATTTTTATTATTATTTATTTATGTAATTTATTATGAATAAAAAGGATATGAGATTAAAAAAAAGTTGTGGTTTAAAATTCTCGATAAAATATGAAAAATAACAATTAATACTTTGCCATACCATATGCCATGGCCTACTGTTATTATACGGCCTGATTTGTTGCATTTTCCGTAAAAAATTAGGAGGCCAGTTTTTTTACTGTGTTTTTTTAAATTTTAAATTATATATAAAAGGTTTTAACAACAACAACAATAGCAATATATTTACCAGTGAATATTATACAAATGTGTTGAATATTGAATTATAATATTGTAGCAATTACTATATAAATATTTGCTTGCATGCATTGGTTTATGTTTTTATAGTTATTTAATATGTAATGTATTCTGAACTGATTAATATGTGAATGTATTCTGAAGTGGAGATAATTCCAATAATAAATGTAAGTGAACTTTATATTTAAAAATAACTGTTACATTTTTTTGATTTCTTTTAGTAATAAAATGGTTAATAAATGTGTTGTTACAAACTGTAAAACTGGTTACTCTAATGGTCCAAAAAAGTCAACATTTCATTTTTCAAAAGAATTTGATTTGCGAGAACAATAGATATACTTTGTTAATAGAAAAGATTGGGTTCCATCAAAATATTCAGCTATTTCTGTAAGTTATTTTGATGACAAATTGTTATTTACAGAAAAAGATGCACCTTGAAATGGAATCTTCTTCCAGTTCCCACTATTCAAACCGATGAAAAAAGTGAATCGTCAACTCTAAGGGTTCCAAAGTTTCCTCAAAAGGAACCAACTTTGAGATATTTAGGAAAAGATGAGTTTGAAGGTTTTCAAAGTGTATATAAAATAGTTAATCTTGATTTTTTGACAGAACAACATTCTCCGCCAGGCTTTACATTTAAAAAAATTCATGTTAGTGTTATTTATTATAAACTATGTTTTGATGAAAAATCAGGCATGCCAACTGTTTTTGAGTCAATAACTGTAAATAAAGATCTTCATGTTTCATTGTCATATAAAGGCCATCATATTTCTTTACCTGAATGGTTTCGTAGTGGTCATAATTGCAAATTAACAAACTGTAGTATGTTAGAAAATTTTCCTGTCTATATTAGAAATAAAGCCAATGATATAAATTCAATTTTGACAGAGTTAAATGAAATTAGGTACTATTCTCCTCAAGGTAGACCTCCATATTCTGCATCCAATATACATTTTGCACTAATTTTACGTCAAACTTTAGCACAGTCTTATAAGTTATTGTTAGAGCAACTACCTTTACCATCTTTTAGTTTACTTAGAAAAATCCAAAGTGGTGATATAAATGCATATAAAGCTATAACAGTTTTGTTACAAAAACATTGTGTATCAAGTGATTGTGTGCTTCTTGTTGATGAAATGTATCTGCAAAAAGCAGCCCAATATCAAAGTGGGAAATATATTGGTGAAGATTCAGAAAGTAATCTTTATAAAGGTGTTGTAGCTTTTTATGATTGTAAGGCTTCAAAAAGCTATTCCTTATATTGTGAGGTCATCACCTGAAGTTTGCACAACAGGATCATGGTTGAAAAAAGAAATTGATGGTTGCATTACCTCATTGCGCCAATCAGGTTTTACAGATAAGCATTCTATAAATGTTAATGCATTTTCGGAGTTACATAAATCTTATACTGGAGATGGAAAACTATTTATTTATCATCCAATTTATAATGGAGTTATAAAAACATATCTATTATATGATATAATCCATTTAATAAAAAATATTAGAAATAACTTGTTGAATGGAAAAAAATTTGTTTTTCCTTCTTTTTCGTTTGATTTTTTCAGAAACAAAGTTGAAGTTCCAGCTGGTTTTATTACTTGGGATTTATTTCATAAAGTTTAAGAAAAAGACCAATTATTAAATGGAAACTTGAAAAAAGCGAGGAAAATTAATTATTAGGTCACTCATCCCGGAAACAATAAACAATATCTTAACTTTGCATTAGCGATTCTTGATGAAATAACTACAGCTGCAATACTAAGTTATTTTCCTGAAAGAAATGATGCAGCACAATTTTTATCATTGTTTCATAAGTTATTTATCACACTTAATTCAAAGCATTTTAATACATCCAATCGGCAATGCTGCTGTAAAAGGAGATAAAAAACCCACATTTTATAGAGAAATAGCAAATTGGATTGAAATTTGGTCAACATGTAAATATTTTACTTTAACCAAACAAACTTCTCATGCTCTTATCACAACATTACGTGCAACTGCATCTCTTATTGATGGTTTAAAAGTTATAAATTTGTTCTTATTTCCAGGTTACAAAGTGATCCTTTGGAGCTACGCTTTAGTAAATATAGACAAATGAGCAGTGGTCGATTTCTTGTAAGTCTTTAAGAAGTTTGCAACAGTGAAAAGATTTTGTCAGTAAGAAGTCTTTTTAAGAAAGATATTAATTTCTGGGATGTAAATATTTATCAAACATTTAAATACTCTACTTTAGAAAACATTATGCAAGATATTGGATTGTTGTCTTCAGAGATATTAGAGTGTCAGCTTTCTGAAGATAGCATGGAAGTTGCTGTTACTATAGCAGGCTACATTGCTAAAAATTGAAAAAAAGATTTAAATGTCTATCTTGTGCTAAAAAAAATGGTTTCTACAGACCAAGATGTTCTTAATAACGAATATCTGAAAATATTATCCTGAGGTGGACTTATATGTGCAAGTCAATCCTTGTCTGATTTTATTTGTCATCTTTTTAGTATTCTAGATATTGTTTCTCCTATTCTAATCAAACATTGCAGTTATTCTTTATCATCTAAAAGTTTTGCAGAACAAATTTTTAGGATTTATTATAGCAGTGTTAATTTTACATGCGAGAATCACCAAGAATGGGGAATTAAATATGGATCTCGAATTGTCATTTATATTTTTTATAATAATTTACAAAAAGAAACTACAGATTCTGTAAGAAAAGATCAGGTAAAAGTTTTTTAAAAAAGACAAAGAACTGATAGCTAGTGCTAATAAAAGATTTTTTTCTGAAATCCTTAATACATATAAAATTACAAACCTTTGTTTTTATTTCTTGATAAGAGTTGTAAGTAGTCTTTGCAATATGTAAGTTTGTTTTAGTAGCATTTTGATACATAACTATTTGAAAGCCTATTTCAGTATTTCATATATTATTGGAATATACTGAAACAGGGAATCAATTAGCGAAATATATTGTATAGCATAATGTAATTACATGATGATAATCTCAGGTATTCCTCGACCGTTTTACTAAAATAAACATTTGCCGTAAAAAAACTGGCCTCTTAATTTTTTACGAAAAATGCAACAAATCAGGCCGTATAATAACAGTAGGCCATGCATATACCCATATATTTTATTTTTAATGACTTTTATGTGTTTTTGACTTTAAATTGAATTTCGATGACAGTTTTAAATATAAAGCATAATTTAATAATAAGCTAATAATAAATCAATACGAATTTTATTTTTAAAAATTTTGCAAAATAAGTTTATACATTGAAGTTATTACTATCATTTTCTCTTTCCTTATCTGATATTGTTAATAGAGAAAGGTCGATACAATTTGCATCGGCAGATTTTTTTCGTTTTTCCGGATAGCGATGAGGAGCAGCAGGTAGTCTTCTTTACCTTTAAACCATGCATCCAAAGCAGTGGTTGGGTCGAATTTCATGATGCTGCATCCTTCCTCGACTATTCGTAAAAGAGATTCAAGACGATCGTGTGGTAGTCTGTTTCTCCAATCCGATTTTTCTCTGTTAATGCGGGAAAACATAGGTTCTACTTTAGCGTTTGTAAATGAACAAAGTAAAAGCAGCTCAAATACATCTAACACATTTCTGCATTTAGCAATAATTATATCTGATGTAAATATTTTTTCAAATAGTATTCACCTAACGAAGATTTAAATTTTTAAAACAATCCACTCAATAAAAATTTCATCAGCTTTACACCACCACCTTCTCCCCCCTCCCCTCCTCCACATCCGTCCCTAATTTTAAAAAGTCTTTAAAATGTAAAACCACTTCTGCTATTTCTTTATCACTAAATGTAATCACAGGGTTCATTGGCCAAAAAGAAATGTCCAAAAGAAAAATTGAATTACAGAATAAAGGAGATACCTTAATATCTTTGAAACGTTAATCCAGGCAGTTGTTAAACTATTCATTATATCAGTATAAATGAGTTGCACCGATGCATTAGTATTATTAAAATTTTCTTAACGAATGTTTTGGTATATAAAATTGCCATCTTTTTCGACTATACTTTCAATTAATTTTTTGTAGTTTGTTAAAATAGTTTGCTCTGTTGAAATATTGCCTAACGAATTATTTAAGAGATCTTTAAGTTTTTCCATTGTCCAATTAAATTGCTGCACTCTGCGGACAGCTTTTACAGGATGATGTAAATCTTTCTGAAAGCCAATACTCAAGCGTCTCAACGGTGCAAGAACATCTAGATAAACAGATAAATGTATTACAAGATATAAATTTTTACAAACTTTAAAAAATCCCTTTAATTCGGCTTTTTTCGACGGCTGAGAATCTGTTTGACTAAAAGACTTTATATGAGAAATATATGCACCATAATTATCTAATGCTACTTTTATTGCATTCCACTTATGATGCAGTCAACGAGTATCGTATGATTTTGCTGGTTTAGGAACGGATTTTTCCCAAGTTTCAATAAAATTGATAAAAGTTTCAATTCTTGTAAACGTTTTGGCGATTGTTCATAAAGACAATGTAACTTTAGGAAAAAGTTTTCACAATTTGCAACATTTTTCAAAAACATCTTTTAATGCAAGCTCGAGACGATGGTTAAAACAATGTATTACTTGAAGCCATGGAGATTTCTTTTTTAGTAATGCTCCTAAACCTAAATGAACACCAAGATTTACGCTAGCTTCGTCTACGTTTAACCCTAAGAGTTTTTTAGTCGTGCCATTTATTCCACAATAAATGGCACGACTAAAAAACTCTTACAAATGCTTGTTCTAGACAGATTTGTAAACCACAGATGTTACCATTGTCAGGGCTTTCAACCGACAAAGGTTTAACGCATAGACTGCCCTCGAAGAAATACAACACATATACTAATTCCTGTTCGAGTGTAGCAATATCACTACCATCACTTAAAATTGAATAATATCTCGACTTTATAAAATCCTCTCTGAAAGAATCTTTAGCAATTTTAACGATGTAATCTTTAAAAATACCAGCAGCTCGGTTAGTAGAGTAACTATTACCAAGATCAACGCCATTGTTTTTAAATTAGCTCTAGCAAATAAGGGAAATCGGAAAATGGACGGTTTTTTGCCAAGTAGTAAACTGCATTAAATTTCTTCTGAAGTGAGTCACGATCTTTTTCACCCATTTCTCGTAGCCCTTTTTGATATCAGGATTTTTATTTATATATTTTTTAAAACCTTCATACTCAAACTTTAAATTAAATTCTTTTTCTCATTTCAAAACAGTATCTAATTTACAATGGTTATCTTTAGTTTTTGGTAAGAAAAATGATGTCATACTTTTAAATATTTAGTTCACTTGATCTACTACGCTTCCATTTTAATATATTAATAAACCTTTAATTTTAAAATTTTTTAAACCTTTTCAATTTGCTCAAAATGATTTTAAATTGGAACGTCATTTTGCAAATTAAAGGCATTAAACCCTCAAAGCCATAGTTATGAAATAATTTCTTTTATTCTTCAACCCTTTACTATCATCGTAAAATTTTTGCAGACTTATAATAACTAACCGCCACTGACAATAACAAATAATACCACATTTGAATATTCTCGCAGTGTTATGTATTATAAACGTTATAAACAATATTTTGTTTTTTTTAATATATCTTGTTTTTTGGTATAAATTTTTTCATTCCAATTATTATTTTTTTAAACATATATTTTTAATTATTATTAATGTTTTTAATTGTATTATACTTATTGGTGTAAGTATACCCGGCTATGTTTAAGAGCCCGTAAAAAAAAAGAGGGAGAAAAAAAAATTTGAGCCAATTCGGCATTACATGGTGGGTATTTTCAGCCAAGGTAAGGCCCGCAAAAAAATGTCCATGCCCCTCACTTTTTGAGCCACCATGGCCCCCTGTTGCCCATGTGTAATATTATTCGTTGAACAACTATTTATTTTTTAGAGTATTTATTTTCTATTCTTAGCCGATTTTGGAAGCTAAAGTTAAATGTTGCTAAGTGAGTCGGATTCTAACAGTGGGAAAAACAAGTGACGCAATTAAAAATAATTACCTGAATACGTTATTAAGTCTATTCTACTTATAAAAATAATTACCTGAAGACGTTGGAATGTTTTAATTGAAGAAATTTTTTAAAAGCAGAGCCCTTACTAGGCTGCTCTCACGGCTCCTTTAATCCAGTAAGGGGGGAAAGGAAAGGCAGCAAAATTAGGGACCTTTTTCTAATTTTAGAGGGCCCTTTACTAAATTTGAGGATCTTTTTTTTTTTAGTAATACCTAATAATTGAAGGTTTTTAAAATTTTGGGGCCGTATTTACAGGTTTGAGGGAGTGCTCTGCCTCCTATGCCACGGCACTGATAAAAAGAAGAGAGATGTTTTGAAGGAAAAATTTCTTTATATTTCTATGATAAAAAAGTTTTGAAATAAAATAAATTTTTTTCAAAACATTACTTTATTTTATTATGGAAAGGAATATAAAATCAGAGATTGCAATCTAAGTTTTTCCATTTTTATTTGTAAAGTTTCACGTTTCTAAAAAAATCGTGCCTAAATTTTAAAATTAACCAATGAAAATTATAATAGAGTTCAAGTTGCCGTACAGCCAGTATCATTGTTTTCGTATACTTGTAAACACTTTAGAAGTTGGTAGTGTGATGAAGTTGGTGGTTTGGTGTAGCTTTGATCATCAAAGCTACATACATAAATATCAACTACATCAAAGTTTGATGTAGTTGATATTTAATGTACTTTATTTAACTTATTTATATTTCCTTAAATTTTTATCATATAACATTAAGTATTTGAATCCTGTATTTGTATTTACCTTGCGATGTAAATCCACAATACAGTGGTCAATCTATCTAGATTAACGGCTATTTTATAAAAGTATTATTTTAAACATGTAAGTTATGAGAGCCAATGAAATTAGTTATAGTTGATTTTTAAGATCGATAAAAACTTAGTTCACGGTTTTTTAAGAAACTAAAAGTTTAAAGACCAGAATTTTTTACGGAATTTTCAATTCGCGATCACTTAATTCGCCCCTTGATACATATATATATATATATATATATATATATATATATATATATATATATATATATATATATATATAATATATATTATATAAAATATATATATATAAAATATATATATATAAAATATATAATAAGTAAAAGACTTTGAAACTAATTTAAATTAGTTAAATATTTTATTGATGATTAAATGAATACTTTAAATTTATATATTTGTTTGAAAAGATGAGTGGAAAATTTATATTTATTTAGATAAAATGATCAATGAAAGCATTTATGATTGGTATTTGACATTAAAAGATACATCTTATGATACAATATATTGTAGATGTGTGGATTTCAATGTTAAGCTGTTTTGCTGCAAGAAAAATTTAGCCAAAGATAAATGGAAGAAAATTAAAAAAACAACAAAAGCAAATTATTATTAAAAGTTGTTAGGTGTAGGCTTTTTTCCACCTGTGGCAAATTTATCTCATAATACAGTGAATGCATCTGAAATTCCTAAAGAAACAATACTAATAAGCAAAAACAAAATGCTTAAAAAAGAAAATAAAATTTGAAAAAGGAAAAATGGAATCTATGATTTAAAAATGAATTATTTTACACATCTAATAGATTTTGAAGATATGCAATATAGAAGAGCCATTAAAGGCAAAAGTGCTCCTTTCTCAAATAAACTTTTATTGCATAATCTTAGGTGTCGAATGTAACAAAAATTTTTTTTTGTAAAACAAAGGTAGATGGAAGCAAAAGAATAAACTTTTCTTTGGAGGAACTATGTCAAAATCTCCTGATTGTCATTCAAGCTAATTTAACACCAAGCAAACAATCTTTAATTTGTATAACTAATAATTTAAAGCCTCGTATAACATGTGATGCAGCTGTTGTGTGCAGAAGAAAAAAAAGAATTCTTGAAGAAAATTCATGATGCAAGACTAAACAAATTAATAAAGCAATAAAAAAACATTCCTTGTCAAAATTTATAAACAATCCATCTGATTTAATAGGTTTTTGAATACAACATCGTGTTAAAGATTCTCTTGAAGTATTTTGGGAGCGTGCACAAGTGGTACAAATTGATCAATTAAATTCTAAACAAACCACATACCTTGTTAAGTACAATAATTCACCCAAAGTTGTTAATAAGGCCAAAAATAGCAAAGCTAAGATCAAGGCCAAAAGTTACAAGGCCAAGGCTAAAAGTTTTAAGGTCAAGGCCAAGAGTAAGAGTTTCAAGGCCAAGGCCTACGCAAACATTTTTAAGACCAAAGATTTAAAATTGTTCCTTACATTAAAGCTAATTATTAACAAAACTGTATGTAGCAAATGCTGTGACAATTAAACCATATGTTGTAAAAATTGACCAAGGTTATGTGCAGAATTCAACATCGGTAAGAAAATATACTTCTAGATATATATGAAAGCCGAAAACAAAAATATATAAAAATAAAGAACGAAAACTTTTAATTCTTTAATTTAATGTATTTTTTTTAAGGTCAAGGCCAATATAATCATGGCCAAGGCCAAAATTTTTGTGGGTAAGACCAAAATTTTCAAGGCTAAGGACAACAGTTTCAAGGCCTTTATTTTTGGCCTTAAGGCAAGGCCGAAGCCAAGGATTAACAACTCTGAATTAACCTGATGAAGCATGGTCATTTTCTTTATTAATTGATTTTAAAAAAGGTGATCTTAATTTTTGTAGCAAGGATTGTAAGGTAATTTTACATAAAAAAAATTTAGAGTTATATTGTAGTATGTGTTAATCTTATTTCTTTTATTATTATGTTCCAATAATTTGTTTTTACTGCATTGAATGCAGTGGTTTTTATCTTTACAAATGGTATGAATCATATCTGATATGTTTATATGTACACGTTTTGTTTAATTTAAAGATATTTTTTTATTACATATCAATATTTTTATCTCTATGCTTAACAGCACATAATTATAAATATAAATTTATTATAAATTTTATTATAAATTAAAATTAAAATAACAAAAAAAAAAGCTTTATGCAAAATTACTATTACTTTTACATAAACTGCCTATCAAATAAAGTGAAGAATCCAGAAATGGAGGGCTAACCTTAGGCTAAGTTACTACTACTTTTACATGAACTGCCTATCAAGTAAAGGAAAGAATCCAGAAATGGAGGGCTAACATGACAGCTCACTGATGGGGTGCAAAGTCCTATGGCTTACCGTCTCGTTGGTGTGCTTTGTTAAGTTAGACAACTTAATCTTTTGCTTGTGTCTCTGTTTTTATGACTAGGAAACTCATTCTGTTATCTCCTAATGAGGGTACAGCTCTAAAACTCAGTTTTATGGCTTTGAGGTCGGCTGGTAGTCAGGTTTCCCGAACTCTGTGGTAGCTCTTAGAGAGGCTGAATCCATCAACTGCTCAAAAATATCAAAGTATTAACAGTGCCATGTTGTGCATAGATGGTGTCCCTGTTTTTATTTTTGGTGTGCATTGCCAAGGCAATATTTGGAGCCCTTTGTAACGGCTAAGGGTTTATAAATAGTAACGAGGCAATTTCTTGAGCTTTTAAAAAGCGTACTGAGTACTATCTAAGCTTTGAGTCAAGCTCTTTAACAAATTTAAAAATGAATAAAGTACCAAAAACTATAAAACACAAAAAATCATCATCATCACCAAGTTCTCTAAACCTATCATTCACTAATGTTTGCGGTCTTCAAAGTAACTTTTCTTCTGTTGAGTCTTATCTCTTGCAAAGTTCACCTGACCTACTTGCTCTTTGTGAGACTAATTTGAGTTCAGCTGTCTTATCTTGTGATCTTAGTGCTGATGGTTATCTTCTTTTATTTCGTAAAGACTCCAATAGTCACATGCTTGTCCTGGGCATTTACATTCGTAAGAGTTCACCCATTAGTGCCCAGACTATTCTTTTATGTGCTTTCGTTTAGCCCCATTTCACTCTACCGCCTTTCTCTTTGTTCTATATCGCTCTCCTTCATCTCAAGACTGCACTCTTTTTGATGTTATTCTGATCACATTGACCAAGTCCTCTCTCTTTATCCATTACTTAATACTGTTGTTGTCGGTGACTTTAATGCTCATCACACTGAATGGCTTGGCTCTAGTATCAGTGACTCTGCAGGCATTAAAGCCTACAATTTTTGTCTTTCTCAATCCCTAACTCAAGGAGTCAACTTTCCAACTCGATTTCCAAACAACCCGAACAATTTACTTTCTCTACTCAACTTATGTCTTGTTTCTGATCCTAGTCAGTGCTCAGTTTCTCTACATTCACCCTTAGGTGCTTCTGATCACAGTTTGATCTCTCTAAAACTAATATCTCATTCTTCTTCATCATCTGAATTCCCCTACCATCGTACCTCTTAGAACTACCTTAAAGCTGACTAGGACTCTTTCCATGATTTTCTTCGTGATGGCCCTTGGGTAGAAATTTTTCATCTTCCTGTTAATAAATGTGCTTCTTACATAACTTTGTGGATTTAGGCTGGCATGTAATCTTTTATTCCCTCTCGACGATTCCAGGTCAAGCCTCACTCTTCTCCATGGTTTTCCTCTCATTGCGCTGCTGTAATTGCCAATCAAAACCATTACTTCCATATCTATCAGCAAAACAATTCTCCAGAGAACAGACGTCTGTTTATTACTGCTAGAAACCATTGTAAAAAGGTTTTGTCTAACGCCAAAACCCGCTATTCTCAGGTCAAGAAATCTTGTATTTCATCATAAAAATTAGGCTCTCGTGACTTTCGGAGAATCTTAAATAGTATCAATAATAAGGGCAAATCTGTAATTCCACCTCTCTTGTATGGTTCAGACTTTGTCACCTCACCTAAAGACAAAACTGAGTTGTTTGCTAAAAACTTTTCATTACTATTATCTCTTGATTCCACTAGTTGCGTTCTACCTGATATTTTCAACAAACAGGTTGATCCATTGCTTGACATTCGTATCACTCCAGCTTCTGCATCTAAAGTGATTTGCTGCTTTGACTCTTCTACAGCTTGTGGCCCGGACAACATACCTGTTAAAGTCTTGCAGAAATGTTCTCCGGAGCTTTCGTCTATACTTTCAAAACTATTCAACAAGTGCATATCAGAGTCTTATTTTCCAGCCTGCTGGAGAGCGGCATCTGTTATCCCTATTTTCAAAAATTCTGGAGAGCGATCCGATTCGTCTTACTACCGTCCCATTAGTCTTCTTTCTATCATAAGCAAGGTTTTTGAATCTTTAATTAACAAACACTTAATCTCTTATCTTGAATCTAATAATTTACTTTCTGATCATTAATATAGATTTCGATCTTCTCATTCTACAGCTGATTTGCTAACGGCAATAACCGATAGGTTTTATCGTGCATTAGATAAAGGTGGAGAGGTTAAGGTCATTGCTCTTGACATTTCTAAAGCTTTTGATAAAGTTTAGCATGCTGGTCTTTTCCATAAGCTTTCTTCTTACGGTGTATCTGGTAACATCTTTAAGACTATTGAGTCCTTTCTTTCCAATCGTAGTATTAAAGTTGTCCTCGATGGACAGCACTCTTTTGCTTATTCTGTATCTTCAGGGGTTCCTCAAGGTTTAATTCTTGGCCCTATACTCTTTTTATTTTACATTACCGATCTTCCAGATATTCTCACATCTAAGGTGGCATTGTTCGCTGATCATAATACCATTTATTATAGTCATGATAAGAAGCCAACATTCTCTGAAGGATGCTTGCAGGGTGCATTTGAGCTTGAAAAGGATCTCACTTCTGCTACAGCATGGGGCTCACAGTGGCTGGTGAACTTTCAATCAGATAAAACTCAATTTTTTTCAGTCAATCGTTATCGCAATAATTTAGATCTTCCTCTTTTTATGAATGGTAATGTACTCAATGAGTCATCTACCCTTCATCTTTTAGGATTAACTCTTACTTCCGATCTTTCTTGGAAAACATATAGCAAATCAGTTGCAAAATTAGCATCTAGATTCTATTCTCTATCTCTATAAATCTCAAATCTGGCCTTGTATGGAATACTGTTGCCATATCTGGAGCATTTCTTCTAATGATGCCCTTTCTCTTTTAGACAATGTGCAAAAACGCATTGTAAATATAGTTGGACCTGCTCTTGCAGCCAACAATACTAAAAATACTATAATGGGCACTGCTCGAAGGAGCTAGCGTCTCTTGTGCCATCTACTAAAATTCATTCTCGTGTTACTCGTCATTCCATTAAGTGTCATCCTTTTTCTGTGACTGTTCCTAAATGCTCCAAAAACTCTTATTCGTCTAGTTTTTTTCCTCGAAAAAAACTAGACGAATAAGAGTTTTTGCTTGCTTCTCTGATTCATATAATTTGCAATCCTTTAATTCGTCTGTCAATCGTTATCTTGCTCTACAATCTTCATCTTTTCTCTTCCAGTAACTTCCAACTCTAATTAGTGGTTGCTTGCAGCCTTGTTGGAAGCGAAGATGATTAAAAAAATAGTATATATGTATATATATCTGTGTGTGTACTGTTAGAAAAAGGCGGTCAAATTTTTTTAAGTTATAATAAAAACTTAGAGAAACATTCAAAGCTTGTCGTTATGCTCTAATTTTTTTAACAGTAGATTACTCTTATTTTAGGGTAGTCTACTCTGAAGTTTAAATAATAAAAACTTTTTTTTCGATTTACTGATATGATGTCCGCGAAGTTTTGAATGAATTTTGAAAATTTAAATTTCTGAGGTTAATTTTCATTTCTTAATAATTTGCATCATATAAATAAGTTTGGGTATGTTAATAGTGCGATATTTTTTTTCGAAGACAATAAAAAGATTTAAGGCATCTTTTGCAACTTGAAATAGAAGATAATTCATAAAAGTATTCTGTTGACTAAATCTGTTAATTTAGGTACACAATCAAATAGAACAAAAAACTATCAAATAAAACAATTCAACAAGTTTTTCATTGTCTTAAAAAAAAAGAAAAACTTTTAAATTATCATAGGTGGGGAAAATAATTAGTCTTAACAACAGATTCTTAGCGGTTAAATTTCTTTTTGAATCTATGATAATACTGAAATGTTAAAAAAGTTTAAAACATTATTCTAGTGTTAAAAAAAATTATATTTATAAATTGTTCAAATAATTTTGATTTACGATTTAATTTCTAATAAATCTTTAACGCAAAAAGTTTTTGTGCAAGAAAAAAAAATCATAAAAAAGTTTTTCTTTCTATATATTCTATAATGGAAAATAAAACACGTATTTCTTTGCAACTAAACAAGCTACAAAAGTGGTTTAAACCTTTTTGGAAATGAAAAGTATTAAGGAACGCAATGCAATTAAAATAAAAAAGATTTACATTTGCTATAAAAGTTGCCTAAACTCCCTATTTTGAGACAGCTTTTACTAATAGACTGGAACCATATAAATTTTGATTCTGTTATAAACACTATCTACAGCACCTTTTTTAATTTTTCTATTGTGGGAAATAATTCTAAAAAGACATATTATCTTCTTGGAGGTAGTCCATAAAAAACTTCGCAATAATGCTAAAAAAAAAAAATACTATTCTGACCTGCTCAACAAACATAAACATGATTCAAAGCGCGTCACAGTGGGCCAGAACTCACTTTTACTGGACAAAACTAATAACACCTCATATAAAAAAGATTTATGGACCGTTTTCACACGTTTACTAATTTGAGGATTGCAGTTTCAATGGTGATATTAGTCTTAATTTTGGGTTGCTATGGATACCTAAATCTCTCAGCAACCACGTATTTTATTAACCATAATAAAGATAAACTGGTCTAAAGTAATAAATTTATCGGATTACTTCCGTAATTACCACATGCAATATTATTATACTACATTAGTAGTGGTAATAAGGATTTTTTATTTGGTTGATCGTGATACCTGAAATACCTGACAACGGTATTCCAGGTTTCACGATTAAGCTAATATCTTAAATTTCTTAAAACATCAAAGTTATAAACAAGACTATTATTAATTACAACATTCTAATTGAAAATTATTTTATGTATTTAAAAAATTAAACGCGTATTAAATTACTAATTTTTGGTATTTTTTTTTTAATGCAGTTTTAGGGGTCTTTTTAGTATTTTATGAAACCACTACACAATCCATATAAAAAAAAACCTTCTGCTTAAACCCTTTTAAGTATATGCTAATATAAAAATTTTGGTTTAAAATTATTTTTCATACAAAAACTCATATATTCTGATAATTCTAAAGCAGCTTTAGCTTTTAGCATCTTGGCGCAAACTAAAATAAGTTAAAAAGTATGGTTCAAATAAAAAAGATGCAACTAATGGCGCCAATCTTCTTTTCTTTGTTTTATTCCTTGAATTATCAAAATTCACCAGAGGTCTGCCAGACATTACGGTTGAATAAGAGCAGAGTTATCTTTAACAATGGGGGCAGTTAGAAGAATATTCTTATTATCAATTACAAGTTGAATCGATATCATTTCATTTTGTAGTCATTGTTTGTTATTCTCTTCGAAACGAATTTTAGAGCTTTTGCATGTTCCACCATTGTCAAAGATGTTTTATGAAATTAGACAAGTTATAATGTGCAGTTCGCGCCATTTACAACTGCATTCATCATATTATGATCAGCTAACTTCAAGTTTTCTTGTATTTTATATGAATAAATATCTATATTTTTTATGTTTTAAGTATATAAAAACATGAATTAAACTTACAAATCTTATGATATTTTAAAATGTATTAATATTAAAACAAGTTTGTTACACTTAATCTAGACTCACTGAAACCCAATTATTACATATCATGTTTTCGCCACATAAAATCAGATACACCAGTTAACTTGTAAAAATCAATAATATCGACCAGGCGGACATCTGCGGATTATAAACCAAATTTATATTGATAATATACATATTGAACAATGTATTTCAAGTCTAAAATTACTGGACCACCTCGGACCGTAAAAGTATTCGATTATATAAGTGAAATTTTAACTGAAAAAAGTACTTCAAATACGCTGTCAACTGAAACCATTTTATTTGACATAACTTACGAGCAAAATAGTGTTGCAATAGCTCGTTTGAAAGATAATACTTGATTTTATTAAATTATGCAATAAAAAGAGAGGTTTTAAAATTAACAAATATTTTATGCTTATTAGTAACACAAAAAACTTTTTCAAATTCAAAAAAAATATTCGAAATTTTTTTTTTTATTAAAAAAAGCTTTTTATTCTACAGCCTGAAAGTATAAGGTATGATATTTATAAGGTATGATATTTATAAGGTATGATATTTATAAGGTATGATATTTATAAGGTATGATATTTATAAGGTATGATATTTATAAGGTATGATATTTATAAGGTATGATATTTATAAGGTATGATATTTATAAGGTATGATATTTATAAGGTATGATATTTATAAGGTATGATATTTATACAAAAATATTTATATTTTATAAAAGCTGAATGTTTAAGCATTAAAATGGTACATAATAATGAAATTTTTGAGAATGTACTTTTTTTGCTTTTGTCCACCACCTGGCCCACTGTGCGCGTATGGCAAATAATAAAAGAAATCACAGAAAAAATAAAAAATAATGTTACCTCGCTGCCACCTACATTGAAAATTGGTAAAACTATATTAAGTGAATCAAATGATATTGCAATTGAATTGAACAAATATTTTTCAACTATTTGAACAAAATTATCTAATAGCATTCCATACATAAAAAATAAACATGTAAATGATGTACAAATTCTAAGTAATTCAAAAATAAATTTTACTGAATTGACAAATGACGAGTTTGATAGTGCTTTTAAATTATTAAAACAAAATCACAGGATCTGATGGCATTAATGGTAATACTATAATTGACTCTTACGATGCTATCAAAAAAAATTCTTTATTAAGAATTTAAAGCATCTATCATTCAAGAATCTTTTTTACATCATCTAAAAATAGCAAAGATAATTTCTGTTTTTAAGATCGGTGATCATACTAATATAAATAACTATCTTTAACTTATCAAACACAATCTTTGCAGATGACACAAACTTGTTTTTATCTCATGAAAATACAAATACAATTTTTATTAACATGACAAGCGAGCTTAAAAAAGTTTCTAATTGGTTCAAAATAATTAAGTTGTCTCTAAACATTGAAAAAACTAAATGGTCACTTTATCATCTACGCTCAAAAAAACAAAGATTTTAAACTCTGTTACCTGACCTTTTTATTGACAATATAATTATTAAAAGAGAAAAAGTTGTAAAATTTTTTGGAGTGTATATTGATAAAAATCTATCCTGAAAAAAACGCATTTACAGTACATCCTCAAAGGTTGCGAAATCTATTGGTATTATATAAAGAGCAAGAAACATATTAAACAAACAACAATTAACACAGTTATACTATTTCTTTGTTAATTGCCACATCAATTATACAAATACCGTATGGGGTAGCAATAATAAAACAAAACTTAAATCTCTTTATAACCATCAGAAACGCGCAATAAATTTTAAAAACTGTACACACTCTAAGCTTCTGAAAGAAATAAAAGTTTGAAATATTTACCAACTAAACGTATATAACATTTTATGCTTTGTGTTTAAATGTAAAAAAAATTATCTCCTTGGTTATTCCAAAATCTTAGTGTATTAAAACCCAAAAGTAAATATATTTATTAAATAAATTTACCTACTGATAATTATGCTCAATGCAAGCCGGCATTTGGTCTTAAAAAGACGCGATAATGTAATACAAAATCTTAATTGTGTAAAACCTAAGAGCAAATATAATCTTTGAATTAATAACAATTTTATTGCCCCTTTTTGCCATAAAAGCAAAGACCAGTTTTTTGTTTCTTACCGAGGTCCTTATCTCTGGAACAAAATAGTCTTACCAATGCACAGTGGGCCAGTAGGTGGACAAAATGGGAAAAATTTTAGTTGTCTAATCTTGAAAACCTATTTAATTTTAGTATCTACATATATTAGGAGAAATCTATTGATAATTTATTTATATTAAATCCCTTAGTTACCAAGACTCTAAGCATTTGAATATTGAGATAAAATAAAAAAATAAAAAAATTATAAATAAGTAATTAACGGTGACATCAACGTTGTGTTATATTTCAATTACATCTACGTTTTTGAAACAAAAAATTAGTACATGTTATTCTAGAGTATTTAGAGATAAGAAAAACCAATGTGTGAAATAAATTTGTCATAGCATGTTATCTCAGTTATACTTTGAAAATCACAGATTAAAAAAAAAAATTCTTAAGAAACTTATTTTTTGCCGCACAATAACTAATAATTACCACAATTTGCCATGTGTTGTCTTATATTTATTTGAGCTATATGATGCTTCAATCGAGTTTTAATTGATTGCTCGTCCCCTTAAATCCCCGTTCAGATTTTATGTATGTTTTAACTTGGTTGCTATGGTACTAAATTTTGCATAGCAACAACTCATTTTTACATTAACGTTGTTTTAACAGTATTTTACTTGCGCTAAATACACAATATTGGGGGTATGTATTAAAATGAGATTCAGAATTCTTATGAGGTTAACTTTTTTTGGTTACTATGGATACCTTACTTTGCATAACATAGCAACAACATATTTTCGGTAGTTGTTAGTAATTTAATTACTAACACTGACAGTAATTTAATTACTTTTAATTTTAATTACTAACACTTGTAGTAACTTAATTACTAACAAGTATTAGTAGTCCAGGCGGCATATATATTATAACATTTTACTTTTAAATACAAAATACTTGTTACAATAATTATTTAGATATGGTTTTGTTAAACTTAGACATTCGTAATTTTCTCCAAAAAAACAATCTTAGTATTTCAAAACAAAATATTACTGAAGATATATTAAAATTTATTCAGCCAAAATTTGCTGATTTTAAAGACGTTGATTTTAGACATGCTGTTCAACGATTTGTTTACTTGTATAAAAAAAAGTGGAAATCTGCAAACTATACTGTGAAAAATTTTGAAAAGAAGTTTGTGAACTGGCTTAATGAATATTTAATTGTCAGAAAAAAAGACAATGAACCAACTGCAAGTAGACGTGGTCGAAAACCAGTTGCATTTGATAATAGTTCTAATAAAACTAAAAAACGGCGTGTATCTTGTTTAATTAAATCTCATTCATCCAATGAATTATTTTTTGCTGCTAATAAAAAATTTAGAGATGAATCTGTTGTTATTGCTGCCAAGAATGTTTTAAATATATCAAATACAGATAAAGCAACTAAATATTCAGCAGACGAAGCACTGGCTTTAATAATTGATGCAAGTCTGACAAAAGCTTCCTATCAATTGATTAGAAGCGGAGCCTTGGAGAAAGAATATAACATCTACCCCGCTTACAATGATGTCAGAGATGCAAAATTGAAATGTTATCCTGCAAACATAACAGTGGAGGACTATTCAGCTTCAGTTCCTTTAAAAGATTTAATGACTCATACTTTGCAAAGAATCTGTGCAGTTCAGGAACCTGTGCTAAGGCACTTGATATTGAACGACAAAGCAATAAAAACAATGACACTAACGTGTAAGACTGGTTTTGATGGTGCTACTGGCCAAAGCATTTATAAACAAGTTTTATCAGAACCCGACATTAACAGAGATTTAAAGCGTGAAGAATCATTATTTATTACTTGTCTTGTCCCATTGGATTTGACTGGATTTAACAACAACAACGAAAAGGTGCCTATTTGGAGAAATCAAAAGTCGTCCTCCACAGCCTATTGTAGACCCATAAGATTTGCATACAAAATGGAATCCAAGGAATCTGTGATTGAAGAAGATCAGTACATTAAAAGTGAGATAGAATGCTTGGGTATGATTTTATTAGAGGTTTGCGGAACTTCTATTGAAGTGAATTGTATTATTGAACTTACAATGATTGATGCGAAGGTTCAAACAATATTATCTGAAAAAAATAACTCATACCAATGCTGTTCAGTGTGTGGTGTCTCTCCAAAAACTATGAATAGTCTTGATATCCTTAATATAGATTATACTAACAGAGAGTTCAAATATGGTCTTTCCAGTCTTCATGCATGGATTCGATTTTTTGAGATGTTATTGCACATTGCATATAAAAAAGAAACAAGAAAGTGGCAAGCAAGATCTAAAGAACACAAAGAAAAGGCATCTGTAGCTAAACAAAAGATTCAGACTGATTTTATGAACAAAATGGGACTTGTTGTTGATTTCCCTAAAAATGGTGGTTCTGGAACAAGTAATGATGGCAATACCTCAAGGCGTGCTTTTGCAGCATATGAACAAACAGCTGAAATTCTGGGTATTGACCAAAACCTTATATTCAGATTTTACATTATCTTGGTAACGCTCTCTTCAGGATATGAAATAGACTGCTTAAAGTTCAAGGATTATTGTTTTGACACTTTTAGACTATATGTGTCCCTTTATCCATGGTATTACATGGCTCAATCAGTTCACAAAGTATTGATACATGGACATGACATAGTTAAAAGCCTTACATTACCCATCGGACTTATGTCAGAGGAAGCTCAAGAGGCTAGAAATAAAGACTTTAAATCTTATCGCGAAAATTTCAGCCGAAAAACATCCAGATAAGCAACAAATACTGATCTTATCAATAGACTCCTAGTTTCCAGTGATCCTGTTATTTCATCATTGCGTAAATCAACATCACACCAAACAAATCATAAATCATTTCCTTCAGATGTTTTACAATTACTTAAACAATCTTCAAACGATATTATTGTTTTATAATTTTTTGATGTAATTTAAAATTGATAACGTTTTCTTGCACTATTTTTTGCTTTTATTATTCCTAAAACATTATTTACCTAAATACTCAATTTTTATTCAATATAGGTGGGTCAAAAATCCGATAAGATATTCAAATATCAATTTACCACTTTGTAACTAAGGAAAGTATCCGGTAACTAAGCAATATAAGTATCCATAACAACTAAATTTAAAAAATTATCACTTTTGTAAGAAGTGTGATCTCATATTGGTACTCATGCCAAATTTAGTGAATATAGCACTTATAAAATATCTGCAGATAACAAAAGTAGGTTGTTGCTAAGCAAAATAAAGGTATCCATAGCAACGAAATAAAAAAATATTACCTACATAAAAAGCGCAGACATCATATTAGTACTCATACTAATTTTAGTGAATATAGCTCTAATATTAAATTAGTTATGAATTTTGTCCAGTAAAAGTGCATTCTGGCCCACTGTGCAATGTTTGATTTTTCCACCCAACTGACTTTTGCTTCATTTAAACATAATCTTAAAAAAATAATATTTTTAATTGAAAATATCTTGATTTATTTTTAATTTTTTTTTTTCTTGTTTGTTTTTGTTTTGCATATTATTTGGTTTAACATTTTATCTTGGCTTCTTAACTTTTTATCTTGGTTTTTAAATAATTTTTATTTTTTTTAAGTCTATGCACTAAATTTTTAATTGTTAATAACAACATCAAAGTGGATTCCCAATGAACTGCTAAGAAATATAGAACAATCATTTAACTTAATGAGCCGTAAACCGCATGGGTAGATCATCCATTTTGTTTTCGCTCCATATTTACTGAAACAGCTCTAAAAAGTTCTATGGACTCCCTGAAAATTCATTAATGCCCATGTGGCCAGATAATTACATTCGCCTCATCAGAAATATCATTAACATTACGCACAGATTTAATTATATGGCGTTATTCTTCTTTACACCAAATAACTTCTCTCTATAAAAAAAATAAAAAATTTTATTCATTTATAATATCGATTTTGAAAAAGGCTTTAACTTAATATTATTTTCCAAACTTAAAATTTATTTATAGAAATTAAGTATAAAACTAGTTGTACAAAATTTTAAAACAATTGAAAAATTGGAAACATAATATAAACAAAAGTAGCGTAATTTAGGTCTATATGGATTTGTTCTAAAGGTATGTACAATCTGTATAATATCTTACATAAAAGTTAAGGGGAGAATTACCTTAATTGGAACAGCGCCTTAATTGAAACAATTGCATTTATTTATATAACAAAAATTAATTATGGCTATATTTTGCATTTTTATAGTAAAACGTCTTATTCTATACGTTTAAACAGGTTGTGAGAAAAAAGGTTCTCAAAAATTGCACGTACACCATTGATTAAAAGTTTAATTGCGTCATTTTTTTTCGGCGATCTAATTTTGTGTTCCCATTATATTGATTGCGCTGGGTAAACTATACTACTATAGATTATACGGTTTTTTGTATTTAATTTCTATTTGAAAGGCATAATTGGCGTAAATGTTAGTTCTTTTTTACAAAATTTTTGCGTAAATCTTTTTATTACATAAAAAACTAAGAAGGGAAAGCTATAACGCCAAGCCCCGGAAATTTAGGAGTGGCAGAGTTTTATGAGGATGCTTTTTTTTTGTATGGTTTTTTTGCCGCTTTGATACAAAAAATGCTGATTTACTTAAGAATTTCTCCAAACCCAAAAAGTCTCAATCTGGAACTGCTCAAAATAACTACGGTATTTTACTCAAAACAACTACAATATTCTAAACAACTACGGTATTTTACATGAGCATGAAAAATTTAGAACTATTTATGCAACCATCTTTATCTGCGTGTAGTATCAGTGGCCTTACTACCAAAAGGCTAGTCTAAGCAAAACATGTGGTCCCTCAAACAACTGTGCCCAGGGCCGCGAGGTTTAAAAGCCCTAATATATATTTAAAGAGTTATTTTTAAAAAAGTTAATATTCCAGAGAAACAGAAATTGGGCAACTTAGCAACGTATGCCTACTGGTCAAAAATATTTTGCTATGCCACTGTATAACATACGTATAACCCGAGCTGTAGCGTAGTACTAGTTTGTGGTTGGATAGGTCAGTTGATTAGAGCGCCAATCGAATTGTTTAAACCCAGACTGTTGTGCAACAACAAGTTCAAATCCTGTCACCGCCAACTTAGTGCTTGAGTAGTACTTTGGTACGCATAAATGTTTGTCAACAACGGATGCTATTTTGGATTAGCCTTAATGACTATTAGTGGCTGTTCCAGTACATATTTTTTGCCAACTAGAGACACCAAAAAGAAAAAGAAAAAAAAAAAAAATCCTTGGTGTTTGACATTTACCATCTATACTTCAAAAATTGCCAATTCAAATGCTAAATATCTCAACTCAAATGCATATATAACACCTCTAAGAGGGTGGGACACCCCCGACAAGGGACGGCCCTGACTGCATTTAAGAATATCTTTAATGAATAAAAAAATAATAATAATCAATGACTAAATTAATTTTGAAAAAAAAAAAAATTTGAAAACATCGTTTGAAAAATACAAATGATTTTATGGACTAAAATTACTTATAAAAACTTGAAAAATAATTTTTTTTCGTTATTTTTAGATAAATTTTAACGATGTCCGCGTCATTACTTATTCGCGAAAAAGTTTTAGATTAACTTTTGCTCCGAACATTCGAATAAGGAACAGAATTTGATTGTCAGACAAACTTATAATTTAATTAAAGATTTTTTAAATCCCATAAATAATGGGGAGGTTGTCCAAAATTTACATGGTCATAATTTTTGCACGCCAAGAGATTTTTGCATGACATTAGAGACCTATCAATGAACTTAAATTTAGTTTAAGGTGGTAAAAACAGGGAAAAAATTAAAATGTGAAATTTTGTATAAAATGCTTTTCTTTAATAAAAATTTGTTTCAACATAATATAAGTATTTTCATTTGAAAAGATATATTTAAAAACTTATTAAAAATCCATCATGGCGGAGAAAAGAACAAAAAAGCTGTATTTCAAAACATGATATCTTGATCTTGTAAAGATTTATGGATTGAAATTTTACACACTGATAAAACACCTTTTTATGCTCCGATTAACGCATGCATTTTTAAAATTTTTGAAAATTACTTATTTTATAACATATTTACTTAAAAAATTGAAAATTTTACATTTCTTTAGAAGATTTATAGCAATAACTTATTATAACCATAGGTTGCCCTAAGCATCAGTTGTAAACAAACATCTCCTGAAAATTTCAGGTAATAAACTTGAATTTTACTCAAGTCATCGTGTATTGAATTTGAAAAACGTTAAAAAATCAATTATGCAAATAAAATAAAAAAGAATAGATCATTTCGAAGTGTTAAAACTGCTAAAAGCCATGTTGAGTAAATAAGAAAAACCCATTCTGTGACTTCTGTGAACAATAACACTGACAGACTGCTTTTGAAATCAAAATTAAGTAATATAGAAAGGAATGTTAGAAATTAAAGCAAAACAATTATCAATCAGTTTATTATGACTATTTTTAACATTATAGATGACTTGCAAATGTTTACATTCTCGTTTTCAAAAAAACATGCGCGCGCATACTTGTAGGCAGAAAAAACAAATAATCGGAAATTTTCCAGCAAAAAACATTAAGATGTTTGTACGTTATTTACTAGTTGATTTTTTAACAAGAATTAAATTATTTCAACCAATTATTGTGTCATTAGTTACTCAAAAAGATGTGAAAACTAATGTGGATTTAAGATTATTAAGTTTCTTTTGGAAAATCAGCTTTTAAAAGAAGAAGGCGTAACAATTAAAGCAATCCATAACATTTCATAACATTGAAGTTGCTCTAGTTTGAAGAGAAAAGTATGATAAAGTATATAAACGAGGATCTATATCAATATTATCATCTACAATATAGAGCTTGATAACTAAACTGAGAAAATGAATTATGACACCAGACCACCTTATAATAAGTCTACTATTTCTAAATATCTTCAACACAAAATTCACAAAGCAGAATTTTAAACTTTTTACTTTCAATTAATACAATACTAAACTTAATTAAAGTATTAAATTTGAAGAATAAGCTTGACTTAAACAAAGTAAACATATTTCATACCAAAATCTAACATCAAATGAACTAAACAATTTTTTTCAGGCTTACTGTTTAAACTTACTTTACTCACGCTTGATGTTGGATGACCATCTTTATTTTATGCTTATAAAGCACAATATAATAAAAAATTTTAACTTCACGATAGCAAACTTGGTTTAGTTATAAACATTTACCATTATTAATTATCTAATTATCTATTAATAATCTAATTAATAATAAAAACTAGCTAGGGCAACTAGTTTTTTATCTTTTGACTGGGTGATTGTGCGTCAGACAGATTACGATATCAGAATAAACTTCCATCAGAAATTTGCTGACAGAGCGCTGATTCTTATCCCTTACTGCTGTTATTCGATAACTATTTTGTTTTTCTATGTAAAAAAATATGACTGAATCTTTAGGTTATATATTTATTAATAAATAAATAAAACTGAATAAAACTTGAGATCAGCTTGAGATTTAATTAACTATTATTAATTCATTGCACCGGCGCTCGATATTCACTACACCGGCGCTCGATATTCACTACACCGGCACTCGATATTAAAAATGCTATTGGAGCAATATTAAAACTCATAGCTTTTACAAGACTACAATTATCTGGACGCAAAATCTAGACAGCTTTCTAATTTTTCTACACATAATGTTCATGAATAGAGCGATTTGATGTATAAAATATTACTTATATGACTGCGAGAATCACTCAATTTGTTAGATAATACCATGTTGAATATGAATGTCTTTGATCATTTTAATATGAGTGTAATTCGTCGCCTTAGAGGGCAGAGGTTCTATCTCCATGTTGTGCTCAAATTCAACTATGACTTTAGGGACATCTATTTTAAGTGCTAGAATCAGATTAGGCAGCGGGTCTATCTCCACATAGTAGGAGAAGAGCAATAAATTTGTGCGAGTTTTGAGCTATCTACATTTGTGCGGAATCCCAAAAGGGCAAAGGTGTTATCTCCTTTGCCATCTGACTATACCGGAGATATCTTCTTTGCCCTATGACGTAATTCTTGAAAATGACAGACGATAACAAACGAAATATAATGAATAAACAACCTTTTATTAAAACAGAGGTAATTTTAAATAGTTTTTTTCGTAATTCTAAGAATTCACCATGAAATTAAACAATGGTTCAAAAAAGCGAACTTTCACTGAACCAAAAATTGGACGCAAACAAGGCATAAGACCAAATCTTTGGAAACGATTTGTTGAAAAAGACAAAAGAGAGAAAGGAATGGCATACAAGACACGAAAATGTAAAGCAGTACCGCCCAAAACACCTAGAACGGTGAACTGTTTAAAGTGCAAATTCAAGTGTGGAGAACATTTTGAGGAAACCAAACGACTAGAAATAAATAAACACTACTACCAACTAGAGGGTGAAAATAGAAAAAAGGATTTCATATGCCATTTAGTGAAAAGTAGCAATGTTTCACGTCGTCGTGACAATTCAGGAATAAGACCAAAAACAATATCCTGTGCATATCATCTGCCAGTGGAAGCGAATGAAAACAATGTCATTAGAGTGTGCCAAAAAATTTTTTGCATGACTATGGACATAAGCAAGAAAACTGTTCAGTTTGTTGTAAAAAATAAAAATGAGATTGGTCTTTTCATACCACCAAATTCAAAAAAAGGAAAAACTCCAGCCAATAAGACTTCAGAAATGCGAACCAATGCAGTTTGAGAGCACATCCTAAACTTTCCTCAGGTCGAATCTCACTACTGTCGGGCTTCATCAAAGGCAAAATACCTTAGTCCTGAACTAAGTATTGAGAAACTTTATAGACTATACAAAGATGATTATTGCACAACGAAAAATATCACAGATCCAGTTTCTATCGGTGTATATCGAAGAATATTTGTTACTGATTTTAATATAAAATTTTTTATTCCCAAAAAAGACCAATGCTCGATTTGCAATGCTTTTCAAAATGCCAGTGGTGATGATAAAGAAACGCTAGGACCAAATTATGACAGTCATAAATTTCGTGAAAAGGAAGCTATGGACGAAAAAAATTCTGGTAAGACTGCATCTGCTGCTGACAAGTCCATTCGTTCTATAACTTATGACCTCGAAGCAGTGTTACCACTTCCATTTGCAGGTGATGCACAAATTTTCTATATGCGGAAACTTGCAGTTTATAATTTTACTATTTATGAAACGTCGACCAAAAAAGGAATTTGTTACCTATGGGACGAAAGTAAAGGTAAACGAGGAGCCAATAAAAAAAATACAGCTCTGTTAGATTATATAAAGTCTCTTCCAGTTTCTGTGAAGAGGGTGACTTCTTTTAGTGATACGTGCTCTGGACATAATAGAAACCAATTTATTGTTGCGACAATGATGTACATTGTTCAAACAACTCACCTGGAATGCATCGGTATGAAGTATATGGAGTCGGGTCATTCTTATTAAGAAGTTGACTTTATGCACAATACTATTGAACGCAGTAAGAGCCATCAAAAAATTTACACTACACGAGAATACGAAGTTCTGATTGCTGCAGCGCGCAAGAATACGTGTCCATATCTTGTCAAACCACTGCAACACACCGATTTTTTTTGACTCAAAACAACTTTGCGGTAAAATTGTGAAAAATCGTACAAAAAATATTATAGGTGAAACCGTCAACTGGTTAAATATTAAGTGGGCAAGGTTTGAAAAGTCAGGACCGTTCATTATGCAGTACAAATATAGCATTACGTTGCCTACCTTTATGGAAATAAACGTACAGTCTGGAAGAGGAAGACGATCCAACATCGAAGGATTAGAGCCTCAGCCATTGTATCCTACTCGCCTGCCTATTTCGGATGCGAAAAAAAAGATCTCATGCGCATGGTGAAATCGCGTGTTATTCCACCAGATTATGCCCAACGGTGTAGCAACCTACCGTCTGCAGTAGCCATGAGAGACAGTTTACCAGAACCAACTGCTGATGAGTCAGAAATTGATGAATCCGACTATGAAGACAACTAGAATTAAGACTTAGTTTTCTGTCAGTAATTTTTTTCAGTATTACTATTATTATTCTGTTATATAATTTTGCTATTAAAACAACTTTTGTTCTTAACTCGGACTATGAAGATAACTAGAACTAAGACTTTGTTTTTTGTCAGTCATTTTTTTCAGTATTACTATAATAATTATTCTGTTATATAATTTTGCTATTATAACAATTTTCTGATTTTTCTGCTAATTAAGATTAAGGTTTCACTTAGAATTTAATAATATTGATTACAAAAACATTGTTTATAAATTTTTAAATTCTTTTCAATTCACAGTTAATTTGAGTAAAGGTTCTATCTCCATGGTAATTGTAAAATTTGTCCCAAAATGTTACTAATTTTAAAAAGTTTGAACCATGATTGTCATTATCTGATAGTTTACACAATCATAAAAAGCATTTTGTATTAATTAAAAAAGAATTTTAATTGGATTCATTATGTTTATAAATTTCAAAAATTCCATTCAACTCGCAATTAATTAAGGCAAAGGTTCTATCTCCATGATGACTTTTATAATTTGTGCCATACTCTCTTCAATGTTAATAATTTCAAAAAAGTTGAATTATTCCTATCATGTTTGATAGTTCTAATTGATCAAAAAACATTAACACTTACAAAAAATGAAATTGGTGATTTATGCTTAATGCTCAAACTTTGTTTTTGTTCTCCTGCAAAACTACCCAAAATGGAGATAGAACCTCTGCCCTCTAAGGCGACGAATTGATTAATGTAAATGCGTATAATCAGAACAGAAAATTTTCATATTCATTTTCGATAACTTTTCTCTAAAACTTCAACATACAAAGCAACAAAAAATTTTACATAGCCCTTTATTTTTACCCAAAAACATAAATTTACTTTTAAAGTGCTCTCTCATTGACTTTTAAATAATGATGTTATTATGAGACTTTAAAAATACATTTTTTGCAATCTTATTTTGATTGTCAATTCAAATAATAGCTTATAGTTTGCAACTAAATCAATCAAAATTCCCTGAGTTTTGCATAATTTACTTTATTTCCATAATTTTGCATAGTTTATTTAGTTTCCTGACTTTAGCAGGATGTCCAAGTTGTTGGCCACCCCTGATTATTTGTAAATAATTTATGTATATTTATAGAAAAGCGTTGTATTATCATTTACAGAAAAAAAAATCGAAATATATTCTAAAGGAGGTTATTAGTTTTAATTTGACTATTGTATGGTTTAAAAATCTTTTCTTCACGATTTTGTACTGTACTGAACTTGTTTTGTTCCAACACAAGTATAAAGTTTTTCAAATTACCTAATTTTTTTGCAATGCTATAACTTTTCTAAAACTAGGTCTTTATCACTTTCCTACCATTTTCAGCTAATTTGTTATTACTTCTTGTTACAATTGCAATATTAGGTGTCTCTAACAACTGCACCTCCAATGCTAAATTATAACTTCTTAAAAATGTTCAATGTTGTTATTTATTAAATTTTAAAAGATGTTTAAAAGCAATATGAATTGAAAAAGCTTATAAGCATTTATTTTTTGTTTTACGAGATCAATCTGATTACAAAATTTGCAGAAGAACATAAAATATATACATAAAACTTTTATTTTTACCATATAAAAACAAAATGTAACTAATTATTTATGTAATTAGTTATATTTTTTATGTAACTAATTATTATTATTATTATTATTGTTATTGTTATTATTATTATTTAGGTGCCACAAGAAGTCCTTACGGTTTTATCACAGAGCACCGCGGATAAGCATTTAATTTTCACGCCTTCTTCCTAACCGATGTTCGAACCAAAGTTCACGCCTTCTTACTAACCGATGTCGCAAAACTTGCCCAGAGGTGGGATTAGAACACGGATCCTTTTATTCTGAGGCAAGCGCGCCACCACTGCGCAGCGGCTGCTCATATATATTTCAATCATTTTTCAAAAAGGAAACTTATTTAAATGTAACTATTTATTTCAATTATTTAAAAAAAAAAAAGACAAAATTTTATTTAAAGATATAAAAGATATGCAAAAAAAACTTATGAAGTGTATTTACATTAAAAAATTACGAATGAATACAAATAAAGTGTCAATGTTTTCTGCCTACAAGTATGCATGCGCATGCTGTTTTCAAAAAGATGTGACGTTGCACGGAAAGTCATTTATTGACAGTAACTAGTTTCTTAGCACTGGAACCACCTGAGCAACTGATAAAGATAGAGAAGTTAATGGTTGAACAGAAAACAATTTTTATTTAAACGGCCTCTATTCAATTATTTTTTTTTTAATTGACTTAAAAAACAACGAAAAAAAGCAAAATTAAAAGAATAAACTCATAGGTTTTTCAAAAAAACCAGCTTAAATGATCAATCTTTTATAAAATTAAAATAATCAAAAATAACTTTTTTTATGTATAAAAAATAAAATACATTTCAATGTTAATTTTTTACATAACTATAAGCAAAGTTCCTTTTTAAAGTAAATTACTTTACACGACTTACCATTGCGCATGTAAATTACATTTGCAAGTAAAAGTAAACAGTATTTTAATGCAAATTAGTTTTACTTGTAAAAATAAATTACTTTTTTAAATAAGAGTTACACATTTAAAAAATAAACTTAAGTAATTAAGTTTTAGATGTTAGGGGAGAGTGACCTAAAACGGCGCCCTTTTTAAAAAAATGATAGAATCAACTAGCTGTAACCAACCAAAAATTACAAAGTTTTTTTAGTAATTTAGTTTCTGAATAAACCTGATCATTAATAAAAAACTGGCTATAACTGATTTGTAGATGAAACATATTCTTCTCTTCATTATTCACATTTAAAATTGACATTTTGAGTAAAGAAAAATTGACAATAACTTCAATTAGGTCAAACTATAGTCAAACTAAAAAAAACTTTAGCTAGTAGTATTTTCAAATATTCTTTTTGCCATAATTAACAATATATAATTTTATTCCCCCCCCCCCCTCACCTGTTTTTATGATTGATTATGATAGAATACATTATACTGATTCAGTATCAAATAAAAACATAGGTCTGAAAACTCGAGAAAAATACTCTGATTTGATGTTAAAGTATGAAAAACCACATTAAAAACGCTAATACTCGCCATATTTTTCATACTCGGTTATGATTAAATTCCTTTTCAATAATAATTGTAAAAAAGCCTGATTTCTTTCGACACTTTGAAGCAAAACTGTTTGAAAATGCAAAACGCATTTCTGATTGATCTCTGACTCTGACCCTAAACCCTGACCCAAACCATGGACGTTTAATTGCGCCAATCCCTATTTGTCAGTCGATGTATGTACATCTTAAAATGTGAATTAAGGTTAAGTAGATGGTGTAAAGGCCAAGTGGACTAACCCTTCAATTTTCGGCTTTTATTATTATTTTGTTTCTGCATTAATAAGACTATTTATAACCAAATGGAATAACCCATCAAAAACATAGATTTTTGTTATAAAAATTTTATTTTATTGTTTTTTTTTTTAATTTAATATAGTTTATATATCATTAAAAAACTGTCTCCTGAACAATTTTGAAAATTGAGGTTAGTTCACTTTGCATTAACACCATCCAAATATTTTTTTAAATTTTACGACAATAATTAAACCGTGTTGCGTAGTTGAAAAAATAATTAAAAAAAAGTGTTTAAACGTTTTTAAAAAAGATTGTGGAATATTAGGGTTTTTAGTGTAATTTTTTAATCTTTAACATCAAATTAAAAAAAAAAGTACTTTCAGGTTTTCAGACCTATGTTTTTATATGATTCTGAATAAGTATAATGTATTCTATCATCATCAATTATAAAAACAAGGGAGGGGAGAGAAAGGTGAGTAGCGCTAAAAATTGAATTACCTTTCCCGGTGGGAAATCGGCTAGCAAATAACTAGCTATATAATCGTAACAATAAAGCCAGCAATTTGGTCACGAGGATCGCTAGCTTTTTTAAGTTAGCGAAAAGCTATCGATATTTGTAAAGATACAGACATTTTCTTGAAACCAAATCAACGATTTGGCTTCGAGAACAGCTAGCATAATAAGCAAATTAACGGCTATTGTAGCTAGCGTCATATTGTAATAAAATCGCTGTCTAAAAAATTTCGATATGTAGCTATCAACCAGCTATAGATTTGTAGATATTTTGTAGTTAGCTACAAAGCTGCGATATGTAACTAGCGACACATTGCTACAAAATCGCAATGTTTAAAGTTCAATTATTTTCATAATTATAATAGACTTAACACTAAAAACCGAATTTTTAAAGATATTAAAGACATTAGGAAAAAATATGGTTCCTGTGATGTAATTTACGCTTAAAAGTAATTCGCGTTTTTACATCAAAATAATTAAAAGATCCATCCCTAGTATAGAATATGTATCATACTAGTTTAGTGCACAACTTAGTTATACAAATTTTCATAAAAGTTCATTTTTTTAATGTTTATTTAACATTTAATGAGGAGTTTCTCTATTTCCAACCTAAACGCCAACGTTTATGTGTTGGAGAAGGTTTTAAACTCGGAGCCCCTATAACTACCGTGCTACGGCTGCTAAAATGGCTGCATTATTATGTAAAACACAATACACAAATACATAAAAATGCATGTATTTATCCCAAATCACGCTAGTATAAAAAGCTATAGCTATATAAACTGCTCACCTTAACGCCAGGTTTACCCAGATGATACAACTCATCTTCAATTACAAAGAACTTTGTTTTTCTTCAAAAGTTTGATTTATCACCTTTACTAATAGCTGTCTTTGGATATATACAATTTTTTTTAAAATAATAAACGCCGTCAAATTCAGTATGCATCGTTAACTTTTTACCAATATATTTGCGACTGAATTAAAAGGTTCGCTTTTTTATTGCTTTTCAAGAAACCGCAGTAATTAAAACTTTTAAAAGTATTGACAAAATACAACGCGGTTTGGTTGCAAAAATTCGTTTTGCCGCAAAATATTTTATGAGAGTAAAAATCTAATAATGGAAGTAAAAATTTAATATGAGATTTTTATTGGAGAGTAAAAATTTGATAAACGATTTTAACTGAAAAATAAAAATTTAATGTGAGATTTTTACTGGGGTGTAAAAAAAACGCAGGAGTTATAGTCTCATACTACAATAAAAAAATATTTACAGGCATCGAGTTTACACTTTAGTTTGCGTAATTTGAATTTTTGACCTCGAGTGTAAATATAGTTGTTTATTAAAACTTGATATATTTAGACAAACTTGATTTAACTTTTAAAATTTTTTTTCTGGATAACTTTTATTCCAACTTTTTAAATGTGCTGGGTACCTGGACTCGGACCCGGTATTTTTTTCCGGGTACCCGTGCTCAGCATAAACCGGTTCCAGCATATTTCTACTCTTCAATCATGTAAAATGGCTATGGATGTTATGAGTGGCTATGATTCGGACTTGAACCTTGCGGAAGGTGCATTGGAGTTTTTGTAAGAGGAACTGTGAATGAAAGAAAGTTTTATTTGTGGTCGTTTGATTGAAGAAATTAAAATAGAGATTCTTAAAAAATGTTCTCCCATCTTTCTCCCATCAACTGATGATTTAAAATACAAAACCTTTTTTCTGTTTATTCCAAAAAGTAGAACCACCATAAAAACTTTCAAAAATATTTAGGTTATAAAATGACCCTAATATTTGAATCGAGTTATCTCTAAAAGTAAATATCTATTTGGTACTATTGTACCAAAATTATGTTTTAGAGATTTTTATTTTTAGAGATAACTCGATTCAAAATTAGGGTCATTTTATAATCTAAATATTTTTGAAAGTACTTAGTGTTTTTTTAATTTAAAAACAAAATCAATTAAAGCATTATATTAAACCAATTAAAGAATTAATAATGTATATGATTTGATTATATATCATAAGCGTTGACAGGACAAAAAATATGTCTCCCACCAAAAAGTTAACTTTTAAGAAAATTTTTTTTTTCTCTTTTAGCAATCGCCAATATTCCTATCAATTTTCAAGACGGAAATTTAATTTTTAAAATAAGTTTATTTTTTTGTAAAACCTTTTATGCATTACCATTAAATAAAATATTTTTTAAAAAGTGCTGTCACAGATATATTATGCCAAAGGTGGGTCATTAAAATTCCAAGAACTATAACTTTTTTAATTTATTAATTTCTTAGTTTTGAATAATAACGGTTTTGTTTATTGTTACTTTTTGTAAAAAAACGGACGTGATGGAGACGTTGATGCGATTCTTAAAAACGTTATAAGTCATTCAAAAAAAAAAAATCATAAATTTTGCGGTTTAAAAGTTGCTAAAGTTTTCAACTAATAATAATATGACGATAAGTTTTTTCAACTTTAATATTTAGCTTTAACTTATAGTATTTATTTTGTCTTTATTTTAAATTCAAAAAAAATGTTGAACTGCCTATCCAAGATCCTAATGATTTGATTGCTGAAGAATTCAACAGCTACTTTACGACTGGATTCAAATCAGATTGATCAAGTTATGCAAATTAGAACATGCATTGAAACTAATCAAGACAACATCGATTCGATGTGAGAAAATTTTTTTTACATTTTGTAAAAGAGGTACAAAACGACAGTTATCTTTTAGTATCGTGTTAAATCGAAATTCCGAGATGATACGAGAAATTTACTAATAAATTTTGAAAAACGGTTGCTTAATTTTTTCTTTTTTGATGACTACCGTAATATTTTATTTGAATATAGAATTTCCTTACAATTTAACTGTTTTAACATAAAATATACCAGTATATTTACATCACTACATATTAGACCATGTTTAGTTTAAATAAAGATATAATCTGAGCGTTACGTTAGATTTTGGAAAGTTCAGTTCAAAGTGAGAATTCGGACAATATAAATATATTTAAAAAAAATAAAAAAAATAAAATTGAAATTCAAATATATTCACACAAAAAAAATATTCTATATATTTACAAGAGTTAAATATAAATACAAATTAATATTAGTTTTCGAAGATTTGCACTTAAAAAAAATTTTTATTTTCAAATTTTATTAAAAAATTGTATCATTAAAATGCAACTTAATGTAACGAAATTATCGAAAATCAACTTGGTCATCCATCGTTAACCCCTCGGTCAATCTTTGAGTAAATAACCTTTTCTAACTTTTGATTCTTTCATTGATTGAGTGCGAGTAACTCGACGATCATCGTTGTCTACGTTTAAGTATGCTTGATTCAAAGCATCCTCAAGTTTTGTCGGAGCAAGAGAATCAGGAGATCGTGCTCGCCGCAGCACTGGCGAACTTAATCTAAGTGTAATTTTATTATGACCTGAGAAAGAATTTGTTGGAGAAATGAGAGTATGACTTGACATAGTTGTCAGAGGCGATGGACTGCGACCTGAAGATTGAGGTGCACGAGCCAGTGGTGAAACAGGTATACCAGATACAGAACGACGACGAGGAGAATGCATTACGGACCGAGCAAGTTTAGGAAATACACAATGGAGAAAAGCTAAAAAAAAGCGATCATTACTGTAAGGCAGAAAAACAACAACCATTTTAAATCCAGATACTAAATGTCACAAAGAAAGAGCGTCTTAAATGCACGTTACTAAGTAATGTTATAGAGAAAAAGCGTAAAAGTTATAAAGCATAATAAATTAGAAAAAAAAATTATAATAATAATATTATACTTAATTATAATCTTACAATTTTAGATAATATTTAATAACACATTTTAATATTGACGGAATATTTAGGCTTAAACAATATATTTAAAATTTTTTTAATGAAAAAATAAAAGGGAGACAATACTATTAATTATTAAGTAAATGACAACTTAATAGTTTGTTAAAAAATAGACATCTTAAAATTCATTACCTGGTCTGGAAGTCATTGAATTAGGAGATATACTTGAAGGCGTAGAGCTTGACGCTGAGTCGTTTTCTGATGTTTGGGCATTAACTCTAAATGAACCTTTTTTGTTAACTCGTTTTATAGAAGAGGTTTTACGAACAGGGTTTCGTCGAATACGTCGAAACAAAGGCGACCTTTTACTTGTTAAACGGTTAGTTTCATCTGTAAGATTTATGCGACTTCTCGATTGCGATCTAGGTCGCGTTATTACTCTATTACCGATAGATTTTCTTTTTCTTCCTGTGCGTATAGAAGTTTTGTCAAGTTCAGTAACACTTAAGCTAATAGTTTCACCGCCCTGAAGGATCAATCTGACAACTTCAACATGTTGCAACCCTTGAATGGATTCATTGTTAATATGTGTGACAAGATCATTGACTCTTAAACCTGCCTCGTATGCAGGACTGCCTTCTTCAACACTCTACAAAATTTAATAGATATCAATCATAAAATCTCACAAGAACTGTAACGCATATATGATTCACAACGTTGGAAATAATCAAATTGATAAGCAGTTTTAACTCATTAGATTTTTAGCTTCAACTTAGCTGCGCAAATATTTCAAAATGCAACATAAAATGTATACAAGTCAGAAGCAAACACGGATCCATCGGGGAGACGATGGGGACGATCGCCCTTAGACATTTTGGAAAGAATTTTTTTTGGATATTTATATATTTAACAGATCATGTTGTTTGAAAACGGAAGTAAATTATGGAGGTTGTTTAAAAGCGATAAGAAATTTTAATAAAAGCTTAATATCGCCCCGCCCCCTTACTAGATGGCGTGGATCCGCCCCTGATCAAAAGGCAACATAAAACCAAGAACAAAAATCATAAAATAGCTTCAAAGTTATAATGACTATTGTATGTTAAAAATTTTTATTGACCGTTGTATGTTAAAAAAAATACTTGAAAATGGTTGTAAAATATATTTTTACCTCTACTAAATGATGCATAGTATAGTTAGATGTGTTACCGATGTATACTCTTATAGCTTTAAGTGAAAAACCAAGAGCAAGGTTGCCTCGCTCAATTACAATTGATGGTCGAATAGAAGTAGGACTAACAATATTAAGTGATTCTGTTGGATTTTCTGGAGGTGGTGAACAAGCTTCAGATCTAAGTTTTTGAAAACTACCACGAGCGTTTCTTCTACGTGTTCTTTTCTTAATTAACTCTCTTTCTAAAAAAAAAGTAGAAACTGCTTAAAGATAAATTTGAAATTATATTCTTGTTAAGAACTTAGATTATTTATTTTTTGGCTTCTTAATAATAGAATTCTTATTTTAAAATACAAACTTACTAATAAAAGGAAAGAAAAAAAAAAAAACAGAAGGAAGGAGATGAAAAAGAAGCAAGTGAACAAAAATACATTTCAAAGTCTATAATTCGTGAAAAAATTAAAATTATCTGCAAACATTTCAAGGCATTGGTAAACATGGTTATACTTTGACTTAAAAACAAAAATTACCACATAATATAACCAATCAACAAAAACTTATTTTATTAAATGATGAGTAAACATTGTTTATTACTGTAATAAAAACAATAAAAACAACCAATATGAGTCCTGGATAGAGTTTACAATAAATTTAAAGTATAAAAAATAAAAATATTATTTGTTTACTTCTATTACTAGCATATTTTTGCACACTTAAATTTTACTTTCAGAAAATAACAGAAAGATTTTTATTTCAAATGTGTTTTAAGTGATTTTTGCACAGTAAAATAGTTTTTAGAATTACAAACCTTAATTCCATTAAAACATTTAAAAAGTAATAAAAAAGTTCAGTTTTTATTTTTTTCTATTTTGTAATGATCAACAAAAATACATTTAAATATATATATATATATATATATATATATATATATATATATATATATATACATATATATATGTATATATATATATATATATATATATATATATATATATATATATATATATATATATATACATATATATATATATATATATATATATATTTATATATATATATATATACATATATATATATATATATATACATATATATATATATATATATATATATATATATATATATATATATATATATATATATATATATATATATATATATATATATATATATATATATATAAAGCATGCGCTCTAACCACTGCACCATGACTGCTATAAAAAGTTGAGAGATAAAAACCTAGATTTTTTTATTTGTATGATTAAAAGAATAACAACAGTATTAAAATAATTTTTCATAATAATGTTTTGTATTTTGTTCTATCATTTAAAAAAACTGTAAACACCTTAACCACTAAGTTTTTATAGTTACATCTTTTTGACTTTTTTTTTAAGCCTTACACTAGCACTAAAAACAAATAACTTGTGGGTAAAAAGATTTGCAAATAAAAAAAATATTTCTCACCAGCCAGATCTAATTCAGGAACAGCACGGCTAAAATCAAGCATTGGTGGTGTTGATTTAGTACGATGAAGTTTGTTGTGACATACTAATTTTGAGGATTTACCTAAAGGAGTATTTGGCTCAGATAAAACTGAAGAAGTACCCTGCAATGTCAAATCATCTTCACGAGACGTATCAATTACTAAAGGAGACGGTTGTTTTGGACTAGGAACACGCTGCATTGTAAAAGTTGCAGTTGAAAGAAAGCGCCGTGGTGAAAGATCGCAACTACTGTTACTACCACTTAAAAGAAAAAATTTAGAGCAATGAGAAAATGCAAAACACAAAGTGTTGCTACAAAACACAACAAATTTTTAAAATTTTTAAAAGATTTAAAAAAAACGCTTTGGTATTTAATTTTTTATTTGAACTATAAATTTTATAAAATGTGTATAAAAAATTCTGCAATGTACAATACACATGTGATGTCACGATTCTGTGATGTGCAATACAATACCAACATTGATAAATCTTGATTTATTAAGATTTATCAATGCTATATGAAAATAGTGAAATAAATTTACATTCTTATATAACTGCTTGCATTTAAAAGCAAATAAAAATGATAACAAATACTTCTAAAGGTTTTAAATCTTTAAACACAAAAACAAACATACTCTGTTTCTCTATCAGAATCATCCAATCTTTTTTTTGTATCAAGAGATATTTGTCTCATAAAATTGCCACTACTTGTGCTATCAAGAGAACTGCTTGTCATTGCACCATTATCTGTCATTGCACCACTATCTGTTTCACTTTTATCTTTGTAGGGTGAAGAGACATTTCTTTGAAATTGTAGAAGTTTCATGTTGTGATCATTACCATCTTCTTCATCAGTTATCAAACATGTCTTTTCAGAAATGTTGATTGAACTTTGATGAGCTATTTTGTCAGTCTCTTCTGAGATTTCATCAAAATGTTCTTTTATGCTGTTTACTAGATAAAAAAGACATTAGTTCCGCAAAACTCAAACTCAAAAAATTTTTTTTTTGGTAAATTAAAAAATAAAATAAAAAGTACACCTTCTTTAGTAGATTGTTGCAAATCTCGAACTTCTCTACTCAATTCATTATCAACAGAACTTAGTATTCTAGAAAATCGCGGAGAACACGAGGAAAAGTTGCCAAGCTCAATATCACCTTCATCATTTTCTTCTTCATCACTGATAAAATGATTATAGCGATCTTCTCGTGCTAAAATAATATAAAATTAGCATTAAAAAAGTTTTGCTAATTTGATAATGGAACAATTTATTTATAATAATTATTTTTAAAATATATTCTCATGTATTTTTTTAAATTATATATAATAGTGCAATTTTTTCATGGTATATGCATTCTAGATGGTTGCCAAAGAAAAAAAAATTAAAAAAAGCATAAAAAAGCATAAAATCACAACAAGTAGCCCTCATAACATATAAAAGTAAAAATCACAACAATGAGCCATCATAAAAATCATACCATCACCATACCATCATAAAAATCACAACAAAGAGCCATCATACAATTTAAAAGTAAAAATTTAATAATAAGTACTGATTTTTTATTGCTAGTAAATCAGTTTTTGGAAAGAAAAATCATTCAAATGCATAAATGATGTGGAAAAATCTCACAGTTCATTTTATCAATTCTGATTGATTAAAACATAAATCTAAGAAAAGAAAAAGTAAACTTAGATGTAATTTGAACCCTGCGAACTATAAATTGAAATTTCTAGCTTTAGCAATAACGATACAATGCGATTCTACAATGGTACATCATATGATGCTTAAAAAAAAAAGTTACATCATATATTGATGCTTAAAAAGTAATTTACATGATATATGATGGTGATAAAAAAAAAAAAAGGTAAATCATATGATGATCGTTAAAAAAACAAGTTACATCATATGATGATGCCTAAAAAAAATAAAAGTTACATAAGATGATAAAAAAAAATGGTACATCACGATGATGCTTAAAAATAAAAGGTACATCACGATGATGCTTAAAAAAAAAGATACATCACGATGATGCTTAAAAAAAAAAGGTACATCATATGATGATGATGAAAACAAATTGAAAACTACCAATAAGTTTAACAAGAAAGAAAAAAACAACAGAAAAATCAACAGGTGTTTTATAACTATATATGTTTTATATTTCCTCAATGAGACTGTAGCTAGTTTGAATGATTAATAAGATGGTTGTGGAAATTTTGATAGTTAACAACTTTTAGGTTTCACTGTATAAATATGTTTAGCTTTAGTTACATTTAATTAAATATGCAAAATGCTTTTTATTTTTCTCCATTGGCCGCTAGGATTATTAAAAACTGGCAATTCATCATTGTCTTATAAGTTCACGTTGAATTCGTTATAGAAATCTTAAACTCGGAGAAAAGAAATATTCCTACAAACTTGCAAACCTCTGCATCATCAAAATGCTTCTATAGTAACATCAAAATGCTTCTATAGTAACATCAAACAAATTACTCAACTTGTTTATCTAAAAATGGCCATTATTAAACAACAAAGATTTCCTTGCATGACTAACCAACATCTTGTGTTCTACACTTTTAGTCTGATGCTGTTCCATAAAACATTTGAATACATTTGCCTAAGCTCTGATCTATTTTTGATGTCGTTTAGTTGTTTAAGTTTCATTTTTTAGAGATTTTTTTTTTCTTGATGCAAAAGACATAGCTGATAATTGCCATCAGTCATGAAACTTTAAGTTCTAACAAGAAACAGTATTATTTTATTCAACGTTATTAAATATTCAAAATATTACATATATAAATATATATATATATATATATATATATATATATATATATATATATATATACATATACATATGCACACACACACATATATACACACAAACACACAGACATATATACACACATATCTAAAATTAATATAATAATAATATTATATTAGCAATTAGCACAAAAAGATATATACTATCAAAATAACTTGTGTCTTCTTCATCTCCTAATACAGGTACAAACTCTGCTTTCACACGCAACAAATGATTCCAGTTCATATTTATAAAAAATTTATGTTCTTTTACTTCAAATGCTCCTCCTGTCCCAAGCCTGTCCATTGGATTATTTACTAAAAGCGCTTTTATTAGTTCGACAGCTTCAATGGGTAAAGCTTCTTCTCCTTCTGGCCATTCAATTTCACCTATTAAAAAGATATAATACAATTAGCTTTAAACTCATTTTGAAATTACTTATATGGTCCTTATATAATTTTTTTTTTAAGCGATATAACATTTTTGAGATTTTTTGAAAAAATTGTCATTTTTGAGTAAAAATATTGAGCTTGATTAAATTATAAATAAAACAATGTCTACAGATAAAGTTGAAACAATGAGGAAAAAAATGTCAAAAGTAAATTCAGAACAAAAAATCACAAATGAAAATTTCTAAAAAAAATGTGTACAAAAGTACATTACAAATGTACTTTTGTACGTTTGTAATGTACTTTTGTAATGTATGTTTTATGTAAAGTTTTTATATTACTTTATGTACTTTATAAACATAATTAATTCATATAAATGTTTCATAATTTTTAACAATACTATTAATCAATTAACAATAGTTTCAAAAGTATTCAACAGTATATTTAACAGACTAAGATAATTTAAGTTTTTAAAACAATTAAAACAAGGTTTATAAAAACAATAAAAGCGAGGCTTATAAAAACAAGGTTTCTAAATAGCATCATAGTGAAAAAAAATATATATATTAATTAAAAAATAGTATTAGGATCAAATTTTTTCTACTCATAACTTTCTCATAAAATGGTGAAACTCATTTCTTCTAATAAGTCTTTTTCCAGAACAAAAAGATTTTCTGAAAGTGTATAATTAAATGAAACTTTAAATATTTAAATTTATTTGTCTTGGCTCATATGCTCCTATATGATAACTATATTATTTTACTGTTTTCTTTTATCTTGAATACTCATTTGATTAATGCCACATTCTTTTATCTCATATAAAAAATTATTCATAGATTAAACAAAAATAAAAACAAAGAAAAGAAAAAAAGTAAAAAAATAATGTATTTAAAAACAAAAATACAAAAACTTAACAACAATTAAAAAAAAAAAATTAAATATAAATTTATCTATTTTTAGCATTTCATCGCATTGGTTTGACAAGGTTCTAACTTTTTTTTTATATTAGGAGAATAGAAAGTAAATCATTTTTTCTTTTTTTTTTATTGTCTAAATAAAAATATTTATATAATAGTTTTTATTTATTTATGTATTTTCATATATCAACCAAAAAAAGAGTACATAAACAAATAAAAATAAACAAATAATATAAATAATTTTAATTGAACATTAAAAAAAAGTTTAAAGATTTTTTCTAAATTCTCCTAATATAAAAAGATTTCAGTTAGAACCTTGTCATACCAACGCGACAACTTGTGTAGATATCTATTCTTGCTTTTTTTTAGTACTTAGAGATTAGAACCAAAATAATTAGTACTAAAATAACTAGAGCAAAAAGTCATTTACCAAAAGTCACTTACTAAAAGTCACTTACCAAAAGTCACTTTCTAAAAGTCACTTACTAAAACTTCGAGCAGTAACTCTTTTTATGAGTTCTTATTTGTTATTGTTTTCAACTAAAAGTTTTCAACGCCGCATTGAGAAGTAAAAAAAGTTTTAAAGTTTAATGTTATCAAAAGCAACTTTTCATGAACAAATATACATCAATTTGTACTTGAATGCTTTAAAAATTTCTTGGCATATATTAGAATTTAAAACAAAAAATCTCAAAAGGTAAAACATCTTTCATTCATGTTTTAAATAGCAAGCTGACAAAGTCCTGAAATAACCAGGTGTTTAGAGAAATAACTGGATATTACTGGATAGTTCTGCAAACCTTAAAACCATAACACTAATTATATACTAACCATAAAAATAACTTGAAGTAAATTGAAAAAAGAAATTGAAAAAATAATATATTTTACTTATAAAGATATAAATTTTATTTGTAAAATTTATGCAAGATAAACTAAATCAAACAATGAATTAAACATACAAGATTAAATTTATTATTACTATTTGAGTTTCTCATAACTTTAAATTTTTATGACAGTCTTTAGACTGCACGCCATTCAACTTGTAAACAGATAAATAAACAGAATATTAAAAAAAACTTTTTTTTTTAAACTTCTGCTATGTTTCATATTTTCAGTGAAAACAATTAATTTTTAAACAAATGTTTTAAAATTTTTTTGTAAATTTAAGTTCTCAATAAAAAATAAACCTACCAACAAGTACTGAGTCAAACACATCCTCAACAGTTTCACCATAAAATGGAGTAATGCCAACTAAAAACTCATACAAGATTACACCCAAAGACCAGTAATCAACTGGTTTGCCTGAAAAAAAAACTTGAAAAATTAGGAAAGTTGAATTTGTCAAAGATCTTTAATAAGGTTCATTAAAATAACAAATTAAATAATATTTGGCCACCAACAAGTTAAAGCAGCTAATACAAATAATTGTTAAAACTAGTTTCGAAAAAAATCTTTAAAAATTCAAGGTTGCACAATTAAGTTTTTATTTTTTATTTTTACGGTATTTATTTTCCAAAGGCCGAAAGATCACTACAGTTGACAGTTGAGGAGGTTACATTTTTTTAAAATTATTGTTACACTTTAAATTTAACACAAGCCTTGACAAACAAAGCTGCTGCACTGAGTAACAATAGGGATCAAACTTGGAGCCTCTAACTAACAAAGCACAGACCATTACACCATTACTACATTATTCCCTTTTCGGCAAAACTGAAAATATTTTACCCCACTACAATTCTAGTAGTACCACACTAAGCTTGTTCCTAAAGATTATTGAAGCTGCTTTGGAGTTATAGAATTGTAACATCAACATAAAGAAAATTACCCTCCTTGACTGTTGTGACCCCCTCAACCTTGAGGAGATAAAGTAAAAGCTAAAAAATAAAACAGTAATTAAACCACTGATATATCAATAAACTAACTACTTACCATATCCCTTTCTTAAAATGACTTCAGGAGCAATATAGTCTGGTGTACCAAACACAGTGAAATCATTAAACTGGTTTGTTGTCTGTTCACAAATGTTTGTTGTCACTGAAAAGGACAGATAAAGGTACATAAATGTTGCTTAAAATATAACGCTCAACCTTAAAAATAAAATGCTTGAGATCTGTTTACTATTAGTAGTACTGTAATCAAATAGTGTTGCATTAGCCTGTATAACCCTGTATGTGCATGTGCACATACAGGGTTATACAGGCTAATGCATATATATATATATATATATATATATATATATATATATATATATAAATTATGTTAGTGTATTCTACATATATATATATATATATATATATATATATATATATATATATATATATATATATATATATATATATATAAATTATGTTAGTGTATTCTACATATATATATATATATATATATATATACATATATATATATATATATATATATATATATATATATATATATATATATATATATATATATAATATATATATATATATATATATAAATTATGTTAGTGTATTCTACATATATATATATATATATATATATATATATATATATATATATATATATATATATATATATATATATATATCACACTTGAAATTAATTCACAAGATAAAAAATTATGGCTTCTCAAAAAAAATAGTTAAATAGCTTCACAGTTTCTTATGTAATAGAAGATAAAGAGTTATTTTGGGTCAGCATAAATCCGAGTGGAGAGGAGTCTTAAGCGGTGTCCCTCAAGGATCAGTTTTGGGGCCTATTCTATTTGTTATATATATTAATGACTTACAGGACACAAATTTCCATTAAAACTATATGCCAATGATAGTAAACTGATTGCTTCAATAAACAACGATTCTGAAAGATCAAAGCTTCAAGATGATATTATACCTATGCAACAATGGGCAGACCTATGGTGTATGTGTTTTAATGAAAAAAAATGTAAAGTTATCCACTTTAGAAAAAAAAAAAAAAAAAATTCGAATATTTCGTGATAAATATGACTAATAATAATGAACATTTAGTATTACAAGAAACCGAAATAGAAAGTGATCTGAGCATTATTATTACAAATAAACTAAAATGGTGCCATCAAGTCATAAAAGCAGCAAATAATGCAAACAAAATTTTGGGAATGGTTAATGGAGCTTTTAGAAATTTGGATATCTGCACCATGAAACTATTATACACATCACTTGTAAGATCACATTTAGACTATGCTATCTCAGTTAGGAATCCTCACCAAAAACAAGATATAGACCATTTGGAAAAAGTTCAAAAAAGAGTGACAAAAATGGTCCCATCTTTAAAAAAAATGAAATATGAAAATAGACTTCAAGTTTTTAACCTGGAACTGTTAGAGAAAAGAAGAACTCACGGAGACCTTATACAAATGTATAGAATAGGATATACAAAGTTAAAAGTAAATTTCAACTGTTATAAAGTAATCTCTTATGTGATTACTTTCCATGTAATTTATACACTTCGGTTTTCAATTTAATAATAATAATAATCAGGGGCTAGTCTAAACCGCTTTTGACAGCATCGAACATATTTGGGCTCCAAAATATATATTAGGGGATACTCTAAACCAATTTTGACAGCATCTACTGTATTTGGGCACCACCCAAATTAAAAATTGAGGACATTTTTTACGGCAAATATTGGTTTTTACACACACAAAAAAAGCTGATATTTGGCTAAAGGGAGGAAGGGGGGAGTGGGAGGAAGGGGTCGGTGGCTGTGGGTTACTGCTGCCCATATATTTTTCCTCAAATAGCCCCTGTATATATATATATATATATATATATATATATATATATATATATATATATATATATATATATATATATATATACATAATATGTAAGATAAATATGCATATAATACATGTACAGGGACGAACCCAGGCATGTTTTGACACTGTTATATGTATATATATATATATATATATATATATATATATATATATATATATATATATATATATATATATATATATATATATATATATACACATATATATAACTGTAGCTAACTTTAATTGTATTTCGATTAAAAATTTTATGTAATTTATTAGAGGGAGGGAAATACTTATTGACCAACTTTAAAAACACTTTTCCTATGTTAATTGAAATAGGGATTTGTTTTAGAATTTGGGGTGGATGATTTGAGTTAATATTAATATACAATAATTCATCGTTTGGTTTTTTGAAAGGCTTATATGAATTTTCAGAGAGGTTAAATGTGACGTCAAGAAAGTTCATAATTTTAAAATTTATGTTTATTTCGATTTGAAAGCCAATATTTGAAAAAAAATTTTATAATATCTTTTCTAATTTTATCTAGCTGTGGACCAGATTTTTTACGTATTAATATTAAACCATAGTCACGATAAAGGCCTAAATCATTTATATTAACTATTTTACTTAACAAATCTAAAATGTATAGTCCAACAAATTTAAAAATCTCTGCTCCATCATAACTGCCCATTATTACATCAAAGCAGTCATGTATATTTTTCTTTTTCTAAGTTTCCTTATTAAAATAAAGTAAGAGTTTTCTACAATGTTTTATTATACGGATTGTTTCTTCAGGAATAACTGTGTGGCTTTTGCAAATTCAATTGTGTGGCAATTTGCAAATTCAAAAATCTAAAATATCTGCAGTTATTGAAGGGTAAAAATCATTAATATCAAATTGAATAAATGTACAGTCATTTTTATTTTCAATTATAGAGAACCAATTTATAACATCAGTGGTATTTTTCCGATGTTCCATATTTAATTTATTTCAAAGAATATTATTAATTTTGTCCAATTTAATTTTGCTTACATGTCCAATCTCACTTTTTAAGGGAACCAATAACCTACAAGGAAGTTTGTTTTGAAAGTTTGGTTTATGGTCTTTTAGTGTTACGAAGGCTTGGGCAGGGGCAGTTGATTTGATTCTGTTATCAAGGTTTATTTTTTTAGCAATACTTTGTGCTTCTAAATTAATTGCATTTTCCAAATTTTTAGGGGCTTTCTCATAAGAACTAGTAATATTGTCATGTAAAATTTTTTCATAGTTTTCTGTTGTGAGTTGGTAAATATTATTTGTTTTATCAGCAAAAACCAAAATATTAGGGTTTGATTTAATTTTTTTATAATCTTACTTTAATTCTGTTTGAAATTCGTTTTTTATAGGGCGAAACTTTATTGTTTTAATTAAATGTAACAGGTCATTTTCAAAAATTTCCAAATCTGGCATAAAAGGTAGGGTATTTTTTGTTTTAAATCCATAATTATCATTATCTTGGTTATTATTAAATACATCATCTGTGTTTGTATATGGTTTTAAGAAAAAATGGGCTTTCCAACGAATTCTTTTAATAAAATGCTCAATTTTTTCAATCAAAGAAATAGTATAACTTTTTTCATCTAGTATATGTATATTTTTCAACGAGTAAGTGAAATTATTAGTTTCCATATTTACACAGAATGTTAAAATACAATTAAGAGTGCTCAACAAATGTTAATAAGGAGCCTAATATATATTTAAACAATTTTAAAATGTATTCTACAAAATAGAGTGCTTAATGTTATATATATATATAAATATATATATATATATATATATATATATATACATACATACATACATACATACATACATACATACATACATACATACATACATACATATATATATAGATGTTTTTTAAAACAATCTGAATATTTTTAACAATGTAAACAATGTTTTTATTTTTATTTTTTTTATTAAAATGTTTTTATTTTTGTTTTTTTTGCTGTTAATCATGCACGGAGTGCTGCTACATCGACTATCTTATAACCTGACTCGCTAAGGAGTGCTGCTATATCAACTGACAAATAGCCTGACTCGCAACGGAGTGCTGCTACATCTACTATCTTTTAGCCTGACTCGCAAGGGAGTGCTGCTACATCGACTGAGGGTTTGGTTGGGGCAGGCAGTCTATCAATTAATAAAAAAAAAATCCGGTCTTGCAGTTTAACTTTTACTTTTTGTCAACAAAATAAAAAGAAGAAAACTTTCAGACAACATATAAGTGTATATATATATATATATATATATATATATATATATATATATATATATATATGTATATATATATATATATATATATATATATATATATATATATATATATATATATATATATATATATTTATATAAAATGAATAAAAACAACTTTTGATGGTTTTTATTCATTTTATATAAATAAATAAATATTGCTCTATTATATAATAATATTGAGCACTCTTAAACGGACAAGAGTATTTGTATTATTATAATTATACCATAATAATACATTATCTATTTTGTGTGTATATATATATATATATATATATATATATATATATAATATATATATATATAAATATATATATATATATATATATATATATATATATATATATATATATATATATATATATATATATATATATATATATATATATATATATATATATAGATCTATAGTTTGTTGGCTTTAGGAAGAGCGGAAGGAAAAATGTGATTCTTACGCCAACACATATGTCACTTTTAATTACTTTTGACTTTCGTCCAACATTTCGGTGTTGGACGAAAGTCAAAACCATTAATTTAATTACAAATTAATCGTTATATAAAAAAACCACAAAAACGCAAATTTAATTGACCAGAATGTTTTTAAAAACATTCTGAATGTTTTTAAAACATTCTGAATGTTTTTAAAAATATAAACAATGTTTTTATTTTTATTTTTTTTAATAAAATGTTTTTATTTTTATTTTTTTTAATAAAAGGTTTTTATTTTTATTTTTTTTACTGTAAATCATGCGCGGAGTGTTGCTACATCGACTATCTTATAGCCTGACTCGCAAGGGAGTGTTGCTACATCGACTATCTTATAGCCTGACTCGCAAGGGAGTGCTGCTACATCGACTGACAAATAGCCTGACTCGCAAGGGAGTGCTGCTACATCGACTGACAAATAGCCTGACCCGCAAGGGAGTGCTGCTACATCGACTGAGGGTTTGGTTGGGGCAGGCAGTCTATCATTATTAAAAAAAAAAAATTCCGGTCTTGCATTTTAATTTTTACTTTTTGTCAACAAAATATGGAAAAAACTTTCGGACAACATCTAAGGGTTCTATATATATATATATATATATATATATATATATATATATATATATATATATATATATATATATATATATATATATATATATATATATATATATATATATATATATATATATATATATATATATATATATATATATATATATAATGTTAGCGCATTCTACAAATAGAGTGCTCTATCTTAAATCTAATTCTTAAAGAACAAAGCAATAATAATTTAGTAAAAACAGCAATCTAATTTTTGTATTCAACAAATTGTTCTACTATCAGTAGGTTCATCAGGAAGCTTCCTGATATATATATTAGGGTGATGACTTTTTAACTTTTATTCTTAAAATTAATTTCCTGTAGCACGAATGGATGAACTTTTGCCTATTAATGACTAAAATGAACATTATTTCAATGAAATATTAAAAAAGGTCATGCACAAACCAAATTGAAATGTAATGTAGGGCATTGTTGTTAGGTGCAATGGACGCCCCTTTTTGTACCAAGTGGTCTTTGCTTCATGCAAATTTTGTTATAAAAATCATGCAAAATATTTATTTTTTACTCTAAACTTATTCGTTTTACAAAAACAAACCCCCTAAAACATTTCAAGGTACTGCCCTGAGAGAATTGTTTGGAAGTTTCAACAATATCGTAGAATGTTATGCGTTCGAGAAGCTTGTGTAGAGTTTTTTTTAACAGTTTTGCAATGTGGTATAAACTGATATATAAGTGAAGTGTTCAAAGCAGATAGTTAAGTTTAAATTACCTTAATTTTGTTTCAACACTATTATTGCCTAATTAAAAGAGACCTTTTATTATTTAGTGAGCTACATTGATATTTGTGCTTTATATAGAAACATATAACTGGGATATAATATTTCATTCGTGTCTTTTGAATTGCTTGTTTTTAAATAAAATGTACGAAAACTTAGTAACAGTTCCTTTAATTTGTTACGTGTTTAATTTTTACATTTAGGCTTTTTCAATTTAAGTTGCTGAGTAAGATATAACATGTCTTTTAAAAAGAGCACTTTTAACACAGAGAAGAACAAGGGAATTTCGACAAAGAACTTAATCCAGTTTCAAGCCCCATCAAGAAAGTAGCAATTTACGAAACACCAATGACTGAAAGGAGTCGCATACCCCAGAAAAATCAAGGCATTGGACGCTTCAAATTTCTTAAATCCACCACCAAAGAACAGAGAGAGAATCAGTGTAATTGTTGTTGAGCTTTTTTTTATTTTTATTTACCTCCACAAGGTGGCTGAGAAGGCCACTACAGTCGAGGAGGCTATTTTTGTGGTTACAAACCTCTCTCAACTCTATAACTCTGAAACACGAACCTCAACGAACAAGACCGCTGCACGGAGAAACAAGTGAGCACGGTCCTACCAGGGACATGGTGGGGATCGAACTCGCAACTTCTTGCTTGTGAGGCGAGCGCTCTACCACTACACCACTACTGCATTTTAAGAGCATAAAGCCCTATGGAGCAAAACATTGAACTTTCTAACTGTATCTGATCAATTGATTGTATCTGATCAAATGCATTGAATGAACTGTTTAACATTACCAAGGTTAAAGACAAATGGTTGGGCAAAGAAGATGAGAACCTGTATAAAAGCAAATTGAGAGCAAAAGTCACATTGGTGGTTTCCACTGACAAACCTGCTTGTGCCAAGACTACCTATGCATTTTTCGCGTTGTCATAGATGATAAGTTCAATGGATTAACTAAATCAACAAACATTGTGAAGGATTCGGTGAGCAATTATGATAAATTGAGCAGCCGTCAGCAATGGTACAAATGAGATTAAGGAAACAGGCGGCTGGAGAGACAACAAAGTTTCTTTACCAGCTAACTCGTGTCTTTCAAAACAAGTCAAAAGCTGCGTAAAATCTGTTAATTTGTTTCCTCCTCATGGGCCAACCATTGGTTTAGCAGTCAATTGTCCTGCATGAAGATTTTGATAAACTATCTGCTGTGCTAAATGACAATCCTAAAGGTTTCAGATGCTTGCAAAAACACTAGAAAACATACAAATCAACATTGCCGAAAGTTTTGCAATCAAAGTTTGCAAGACCTGAATGACTTCTGCCTCAGCAAGGACAACCTCCACAAGATTCATCCTGTCATTATCGATGACATTATTGTAAATAATTGGCTTCTTTGTGTGTTTGATGACTCTATAAAATGTTGCATATACAGGACTCTGAAACTTGTGTTCAATTTTGTAACTGCTCAAAGGCACTTCAAAAATTAGGCAAAATGCTTATAAATAAAAAATTTTAAATCTTTTTGTGTGTGACATTTTTTTATCAAATCACCTTGAAAGAAAAATTTTATCTAATCTTTAAAGAAAGTTCATCAAAGAATGATACAGGGAAACGAGGTTGTAAAAAAGTCATCACTCTAATATATATATATATATAATATATATATATATATATATATATATATATATATATATATTTAGTTCTATAGATTGTTGCATTTGGGAGTACGGAAGGAAAAAAATGATTCTTATGCCAACAAATACGCCACTTTTAACTACTTTTGACATTCGTCCAACATTTGTGTGTTGTCAGAAAGTTAAAACCATTAATTTAATTACAAATTAATCGCTTTTTAAAAAAACCGCAAAAACGCAAATTTAATTGACCAAAATGTTTTTAAAAACATTCTGAATGTTTTTAAAACATCCTGAATGTTTTTAATAATACAAACAATATTTTAATTTTTTTTACTGTAAATCATGCACGGAGTGTTGCTACATCGACTATCTTATAGCCTGACTCGCAATGGAGTGCTGCTACATCGACTGACAAATAGCTTGACTCGCAACGGAGTGTTGCTACATCGACTATCTTATAGCCTGACTCGCAAGGGAGTGCTGCTACATCGACTGAGGGTTTGGTTAGGGCAGGCAGTCTATCAAGTAACAAAAAAAAAATTCGGGTCTTGCATTTTAATTTTTCTTTTTTGTTAACAAAACTTTCTGTCAACCAGTTAGGAGTTATATATATATATATATATATATATATATATATATATATATATATATATATATATATATATATATATATATATATATATATATATATATATATATATATATATATATGCCATGACTAGTGGATTAGAGGCCCCTTCAAAAAGCATGTCATTAGGGCCCAAAAATCTTAAACTAGGTATTACTAAAAATTTATTTTGCAAAAAGACCCCTAAATTTGCTGCCTCTCTCTCCTCCCCCCCCCCCCATGGGTTGTGAATAGCCTAGTCAAGGCCCTGATATATACATGGGCCTTTACATCTAGCATATATGGTAAAATTCTGTATATATAAGCCTTTTCAATAAAATCCCGCATGGACTTTTTAGACCACGCCCCTGGGTACTACTTGTAATTTGAGGTACCATTAAAAGTTCTGTGTACTGTTTATACTTCTGTGTACTGTTAATACTTCTGTGTAAATTTGTATACTTTCAAAAATATCTATTTAAAAAAATTATTTACCATTCATGAGTCCTATCTTGGAAAGGCCAAAATCTGTTAATTTTATATGCCCCAAAGCAGTGATGAGCAAACTATAAAAAAATAAAAAATAAAAAACTCCTTAAAAAAAAAACATCTTGATTATATCAACCTATTTTAAAAACAATAATTGTCATATCATACTTATCTGGTTTCAGATCTCTATGAATAATGCCATACTCATGAATATATTCCACTGCTAGAACAGTTTCCGCAAAATATTGTCTCGCAAGATCTATAGTCATAACTCCAATATTTTTTAACAGTGATGCACAATCGCCTCCTTCAACATATTCCATGACCATGCACAAACTTTTCTAAAATATTTTTTGTTCAAATTCATTATCTATAACTAAAATAAAACAAAAATCCTGAAAAAAAAAACACAACTAAAAATCGAAAATCATTAATAAAATTAGAATAAAATCAAAAACAAAAGCAAGAACCAAACAGAAAATCACATCAAATCAAAACAAAAAACTAAATTCTAACAGAAAACTTATTTTATATTTTGAAATAGTGCTGAATAGCTTCTGAGTGGTTAATCAATTTTTAATTAAAATATAATTAACTATAAATCAGGTATGAATTGAAATCAACTGAGTCAAAAAATGATCTGGTCTCAAAAGAATTACAGTAAATGTTGTAAGTAAGTTATAAAAATAACAAACAATTATAATAAAAACTTCCACGGCTATCTAAAACACAAGCCTATTAATTGTGCAAATCATAAAAATAACTGGAGGCCGATTAACTCAGAAAAATTTGCTGAAAGTTAATATAGTTGCTTAAAATTAGAAGAAAAAATATTTCTTGAGACTTATTATGCCTTTAAAGTGTTGTGTTGCAAAATGCTTTACTAATTATTTAACAGATAAAAAAAAAATTGCTGTTTACAGATTACCAAAAGATCCAGAAGAATGTAGGAAGGGGCTTTCAGCTATTCCAAGAAGCAACATTCCTGATAGCAAATACACTGTTGTATGTTCTGAACACTGGCCTATAAATTTTTCAAAAATTATTGTTTATGGTAAGAAAAGACCCTCTTCTCCGCCTTCTACTTTTCAATGTGTTAAGTCCAGCCTTGTACCATCTGCACCTCCAAAATCAAGGGTTACAACTTCATCAATTGGTGCAAGAAATGTACAAGCTGATCAATTTGAGACTTTCAAAGCCATGGACTCTTTGAATTTTAATGATTTGATTATTCATTACAAAAAAAAAAAAACAACCTTAAGATTTATTAAAGCTAGTTGTCTACAAATAAAACCTAGTTGTCTACAAATGTAATGAAAAGATTTGTTTTTAATCTGAATTTTACTGTGGTTTACCTAAGTAAGATAAGCTTTCTTTAAATTGTTAGGTATATAAAAAAAATTAATTGCTACAGATTTTTGTTATCTGAATATTATAGGCTCATACTAAATCTTTTATCTAATTTAAAATATGAGACATACCATTGTGGATGCTTATGCTATGTAACAAGTTTGTCTAAAAATCATGTTTTTTTATTTTTTTATTTTAGACAAATGGTCAAACTTGGCTGAAGCTATAAGATATTTGACTAATATTGAGTTATAGATAAAAAAACAAGTTGTTATAGAAAGTTTATCTTCTATGAAAATTTTAAGTATTGGTGATACACTATATTTTTCAAACACTATTGTTCGAAGCTTTTTAATATTTTTCTGTTTCAAGAGCACTTTATAAGCGAATTCGAAATGATTATCAACTTCTCAGTGTTCCTACTCAACAAAAATTGACATCATAAGCTTCAAAATTAAACAATGATGAGTTTATTTTGCATGTTTTTTGCAAACTTACTAACCGACAACGACAATGCATCTTAATAGTTGATGAAGTATATGTTAAAGCTTCATTAACTTATCACGGTGGGGAACCTTTTGGGAAATCTGTTTATCAACCAGACAAATTAACAAAAACAATATTAGCTGTTATGATTAAATGTATTTTTGTTGGACCCACTTTTATATTATGCATGATTCCAGTATGTTGTCTTGATTCAGATTTTCAGTATGAAGTAGTTGATTTTATACTTGGATCAATTTCAAACACAAATGAAAGCTGTGTGACGATTATAAGTGACAATAGTAAAGTGACAATAGTAAAGTCAATGTAAAGTTTTTCTCACTTTTTGAAACCTTTGAAGACTAAAATGGTCATGGCTGACTAAAATAACAATTTTTTAGTTTACGATTATGTTCATATATGGAAAAACATAAGAAATAATTGGATTAGTGAAAAAACTCAAGAAATTCAGTTCAAGGACAATGATGATAATTTAATTGCAAGGTGGGATGATCTTAAGAACCTTTACAACTTAGAAAGTAAGAACTTGTGACTCTTTCACATTTAAATACAGCTTCAATCTTTTCAAAACCTGTTGAGCAAAAAAATGTTTCTTTATGTTTGTGAGTGTTTTGTGATGAAACACTTTCTGATTTATCAACACATCCTAAAATAGACCAAACCATTCTTAAAGGAACTGTTGTATTTCTAAAAATGTTTATAGATGCATGGAAAATTGTTCACAAACTGGGTGATGATAAAAGGTTAAGAGACCTATTGCGCTCTGTCATTGAATCACCAGATGATCTTTGTCTGCAACAGATACTTTCATTATCACAAATCTGTGAATATATGGATGTGAAGATATGGATGTGAAGATATGGATGTGAAGATATGGATGTAAAGATATGGATGTGAGGATATGGATGTGAAGATATGGATGTGAAGATATGGATGTGAAGATATGGATGTGAGGATATGGATGTAAAGATATGGATGTGAGGATATGGATGTGAGGATATGGATGTGAGGATACGGATGTGAAGATATGGATGTAAGGATATGGATGTGAAGATATGGATGTGTGGATATGGATTGCCATAATGGAAAAAAAAGAATTAAAATACTGACTATTGCATCTAAAGCAATAGTTCATACCTTAAAAGGAATAGTTGAGTTAACAAAATATTTGTTAAAAACATCTCACAAATTTGTAAAACTTGGGGACTTTACATCTTACCCTATTGAAAAAGCATTTAGTAAGTTGCGCCAAGGTGTTGGTGGTGATTATTTTATTTCGGTTCAACAAGTTTTAGAAAAAACAAAAATTGAGCACTCAAAACTACTTTTACAATATGATTCAGACTTTAGTGAGCTTTATGTTGGTCATACTTGCATGAACTGTCAGAGGCAACTAACAAAAAAAGGAAAGTGAAATATTTGATTCTTTGAAAAATATTAGAGTTTAGTTTAACTTCTAGTTTAACTGATGCTGTTAAAATGGCTTTAGTATACATTGCTGATTACCTTCAATTTAAGATTGGTTATGAAGATCTTGACACTGATACATATTCATATTGTAACGAGTATGATGCTTATCTCAAAGATAATCACCATACTCAAGCCACCTCTATCTTTAGATAGAGGTGGCTTGACAAAGCCAACTGACATTTTAAGTTAATTTACTTTCTTTTGTTATGTACTTTTTATTGCCCTGGATCTGACTTTGCCAGTTTGTTTGCATTCCTTATCTTACTACTTTGAATCAATTGATAATTTATATTTTTTGGGTTATTTTAAGAATAATATATGTATGAGAAGTTTTAAAATTTTGTCAAACATTTTATTTAAACAACTATTCAAAGCTAAACACTCCACGCTTTTACAGCCAGCTCAAAAAATTTTAAAACTGAGTGATTAAATTAAAACTTTTGTTATTTATGTTGTTTGACTTATATAAAAATCTTTTAAATGAATTATGTTTCATTGAAATTTTGTAATATTTTCTCTTCAATAAATATAAAACAAGTATGCCTTTAGTTAGCAAGTTAGATAACAATTATGCTTTGTTTAAATATTTTTATAAATCAAAATTAAGCCTAAATTAAATTTTTACTAATCGGCCTCCAGTTTTCAATTTTAACTATTTAAATTCTTGTTAAAGAATGATACAAACTAAATTTGTAACATTTTTTTGATTATCAATCAAAAATAATAATCATACAAATTTTAGTTAGTATCATTTTTTTTTTAATTTTTATTATAAAAATTAGATTGATTTTTATAATAGATAATTTAAAAAATAATAATAACAAAAAAAAGAATATATAAGAACTTCTTTTTAACTTTTTTATTAGAGGTAAATAAAAACTTGCAATCAAAGCAGCAGAGAAACAGGTTGGTGTTATTTTATAACCCTAAACTCCAATAAATAAACCAGTTTTGTTTAAATTGTTAAAAACTGGTTTGGATTGACAGAGTTGAGGATTGAGATCGAGTTAAAATAATAAAAATGACTCCATGACTGTAGTGACCTTCCGGAGTCTTGGAGAGGTGAACTACATTAAAAAAAGTCAGAACTAATAACAATATTTCAACTTTACACAGCTTTGCATAAAACATCATTAATAACATCATATTAAAATAGATATCAGAGAGGGCTTCAGTGCATACATTGAGGGTTTGGGCAAGTGAGATTTAGTGTTTGGGTAAGTACAACATAATATAAAAGACTTTAGTTATGATTAAAAAAACTGTTTTTTTCATTATTCATGATTTATAATGTTAATATGTTAGTATTATGACTTATTTCGGTCAGGGTTTTAGTTATGACTAAAGTCATAAAACTATCCATGGTTGTGCAAGTAGACTGCAGAAGAACTTATATTATCAGTTAATTTAACAGATCTTGAGAAAATTCAACATTAAAATTCTAACAAGTTCTTTGAATTCAAACATGACTAACATTAAAGTAAGAAAACTAAACCATCAATACTCATGATTTAACAAAAGTAAGTGTATTCAAACAAGTTTGCAAATTGCACAACAAAGTCATTTTTGTATAAATTTTGGCTAAGCCACATTCAGCGGCTGATCATGGTTAAGTGGCTGAGAATTGCCTTTTTTTATTTTATTGGATATAGCAGGGTCAGGGTTAAATACATATTTGTATTTTGTAAAATTAGGCTAATTTGGTGTATTTGTATTTTTATTTGATTGAAATGTATTTGTAATTACATAAACTAGGTTAACCAGAATTTTTTTGGAAAATACCAAGAAGTTCCTTGATTTTTTGATTGTAGACCATTATATTGGTCTTGTCTTGAATAAATCTTTATATTTTTTCTTAACCTGAAGAACAAATATGTGTATTTGTATTTGGAAAATGTTGACTGCATATATTTGTATATGAATTTGTTATTCAAATCTAGAATTAATGTATTTGTATTTGTATTTTTATTCAATAAAATATATTTGACTCCAATCCTGATATGAGGCATATTTAAACAACTTATCAGAGAAGACAGGAATCTCTTTAGATAATAAATAATCTTTATTACCTTTGTTTCAAATGTGCACACCAGGGTGACTACAAATGGATTTTGTGCAAATGTCATTATATCTCTTTCATTGAAAATTTGTTGAACCTATAATTGTAAACTTATTATTAAAAAATATTCCATAATACAATAAAAAGTATATTTAAAAAAACTTTAATAAAAATTAGATAAATGTTTTTATTATTGCTGTTTTTTAAGAACATTGAGCACTCTATTTGTAGAATACACAAGCATAATATATATATATATATATATATATATATATATATATATATATATATTTTAATTCTTAACTATTTTTCTTGTATTAATAGTTGTATTAATACCTTAAAAGTTTGAATATAGCTTCATCTTAAAAAACAATTGCGTCCGATTCCCACAAAGGAATTTTAAAATACTTTCCATCGCCTACTAAATTATAAAAACAAATCTCTGCCTGTAGGCTGATTTTGCAGGATTTTGTGATTGTCTTATGTGTGATACTTAGATCAAGCCTTCTCAGGAAGCATGTGTGGCTGTACGCCTTATTTGCCCACGTTTAAAGTAGTTTTTTTAGACAAACTAACCATGGCAGTTCGCATCTTTTAACTTATAAAACATTTTAATAGTTTGCGGCAAAAGGCTTAACAAAGAAAACTACTAAAAAAAAAAAAAAAACCTAATAAAAGGAAACAAAATTGTAACGCAATAAAAAGTTTAACTAAATATAATAGAAAATTTAATAATTAAAAAAATTATTAATATTTTTTTTTTAAATAAAACTTTTATGCAACTTTTGTATTATTTTTTTTAGAGTCGTTGTTTAAAAAAAAAATATTTTATAACGTTTAACAACATTTGAAAGTTTTGATATGCAATTTATTCATGATTTTTATCAGCCCATATAATACAGATACTAATTTGCTATGTACGCAAGAACTATAAGGAATTTTGTTAATTTTTTTTTCTTACGTTTATTCGTTTATAATGTTTATTCGTTCTTACATCTTTTCGCTTTTTAAAATATACTTTTGCTATATATTAGACGTTTTTTCTCATTACTTATATAATAGGAAAATAAGAAAATAAATTGCTATTTATTTGTAAAAAATATTATTTGATTAATAAATTTTGTAATAATAGAATAAGTTAAATAAAAGAATAACATTTCTTTAATAAATGTGTTTACTGCTTTTGATGCATGTCTGAAAATGTTTCTTTTATATTGCCCAATTTCCAACATCAATACAAATTACTAGAGATAATAAACATAAGACTGCTCTTTTTTTTAAGTTTTTAAATATATTTAAAAACTTAAAAAAAAGCTATAAATAGGCTCTTAAAAATTTTGTTAAAAAAGTTCAGTAAATTAACAATGCACTAGCCCACAAGGTTTCAGAGCATTTTTCATTTTTATACATGAAAAACTTGTAAAAAAATTTTTTTTTTACGAATAATTAGCAATCAGTTTTCTTGCTTTCCTGTGCATTGATAAAAACATTAAAGTTTAGCAAAGACATTTGAAAAACAAATTTAAAAATTGTCTGTGTTTCTAGCCCAAATTATGAAGTATTTCCTTAATATACTGACTTAAAAAAGTTGCGAAAAAATATTTTTATTTTTGTTATATTCTCGTCTGCTTTTTTCCTCGACTTGTATTAATTTTTGTAGTGGAAAATAACAAATGCTCTAAAAAAAAGAAAACAAAACCAGTAAAATATTTAGATATATTATCTTTTTACAACATTTTTTTTTTTTAATAATCAATTTTTTTTCACTCATTATAATTAGATTTTCTATTTCGTTTAGTCTTTGTTTCCTTTCTTCAAGTATTGCTGTTTTATTCTCTCTAGTATCTTATAGCTTTATTTTGCTGCAAATTCTTCTTATAAATATGTGGTCAAGTTGTCTAAAATTTAAGCATGAACAAGGTGTGCGACCGCACGCACTTCCCGGGAAGGCTTGTTAGATTGCTCTTTATTTTAAAAAAAAAGAAAAGCGATTTACATTTACATTTTATTTTTAGATGGACTTTTCAATATCTTTATATTTATTTGATAATAATATCAGTAGTTGTCTGTTTTTAAAAATGACCCATATTATTATATTTTAAAATAATTCCAAAATGAATAATTCTAAAATATGATGACAGCAAGCAAGCCAGAGAAGATTTTTTTCATTGCAAACATTTTCATAGATTTTGAATATCAGATTCTTAATTGAAACCGAATTTTAACAAATCATCTTCCTCCCTATTTCTTTATTTTACCTCCACTTTCAAGAGCTGCAAACAATAGACATATTATTCTGCTTCAGTCTGGTTTTAACATAAAATTTCCAATTTGGAGAATTAGTATGAAAACTATTATTCATTTTTCGTTTGAAGCCTTGTACAAGTAAATTTTTATTTTTTTCAACTGTTTTTTGTTTATTCGTTATATCTTCAATGCTGTATAAAAGATTCCATTATTAAAACAATTTGAATTTATATAAATAATAACATGACTACCAGAAGCGGCGTAGTTGGATCTCATCTTGCTTTGTAAGCAAGATGAGCTCCAACTACTCTGTCTTATTTTGAGTACTGTTTGTGAATATATAGTAACAATTATTGTTTTCTGAAAAAAACTGCACAAAAAGCATAAAGAACATACAGCACCGTAAAAAAACAAAATACAGTAAAAACTATACAGTAGAAGCATTTATATTCTAATTCTCTAGTGTAAACAGGATATAGAAGTGTAATCTATCATCACAATTACAACAAAGGAATCTATGAATTTTTATTAGTGTATTTATTCCATCAAACTTTTTAACCTACAATTAGGTAGATGAGAGTAGGTTAAATATTTGTTAAAAAGAAGCATACGATAAGCATAATATTTGGTCTTACTCAGCATTTTAAGTATGTTTTTGAGAAAAATTCATTACATAGGAATGTCTTTGCATTGGAAAGTCATTGCAAAATAAATTTCTTTATATATGGTAAAATTTCATATGCATTAGTAAAACTATAAATGCATGTTTAGATTGACACGGTGACATATGTATGTATGTATGTATGTGTGTATATATACATATATATATATATATATATATATATATATATATATATATATATATATATATATATATATATATATATATATATATATTAACATCTTCGCTTCTAACAAGGCTGCAAGCAACCACTATAAGAGTTGGAAGTTACTGGAAGAGAAAAGACCAAGTTTGTAGAGCAAGATAATGATTGACAGATGACTTAAAGGATTACAAATTATTTGAATCAGGAAACCAAGATGAAGGAAGTGAATTCCAAAGAACTCATGTTCGAGGGAAAAAACTAGAGAAATAAGAGTTTTTGGAGCATTTAGGAACAGTCACAGAAAAAGGATGAGACCTCATTGAATGACAAGTAACATGAGAATGAATTTTAGTAGATGGCACAAGAGACGCTAGCTCTTTAGAGCAGTGCCTATTATAGTATTTGTAGAAAAGAGAAAGAGAAGCAACATTAAGACGATGTCATAATGGTTGGAGGTTGGCTGCAAGAGCAGGTCCAACTATGTTTACAATGCGTTTTTACACCTTGTCTAAAAGAGAAAGGTCTTAATTAGAAGATCCGCCCCAGATATGGCAACAGTATTCCATACAAGGCTGGATTTGAGATTTACAGAGATAAAGAATAGAATCCAGAATAAGAAAGTGTCAAGCTCGATAAAGAGATGAAACCTTAGTAGATATATATAGATATATATAAATATATATATATATATATATATATATATATATATATATATATATATATATATATATATATATATATATATATATATGTATATATATATGTATATATATATATACAGTGCTGGAAGTGAGGCGGGATGTGGTAGGATGCTATCCTACCACCTTTTTATAAAGTATAAACCATCCCACCACCTTTTTATAAATCTCTATATATAACAATGATTAGGTGGGATGGTATTTTAATTTACAGCATACCAACCCGTTGGTTTTTTTCCTCCACTTCAAGCACTGTATATATATATAATGTTATAAATATACATATATATACAATGTTATATATATAAAAAAGGATTTTTATATAGACAAAACATATTTCTTAATAAAAACATAGATGTTTCTTACTTTTGTTACATTAATTTCAAACAGAAAAATTGTATGATTGTTATTTATATATTATATATTGTCCATGACTATATATATATAGTGAAATCCCAATATCTTAAACTCCAGATAACTCAAACTTCTGGTAATTCAAAGTACTTTTGAGTTCCCTATGAACCCTCACTATTACTTTCTCATAAAAACCACTCAAACCCCCATTAGCCGGAACATTTGCTAGGTTGCACCATTTTATTTGTTCCTATGGCTAACATACTACCAATAATTTAAACTTTAGAAGAAAAAAAAAAAAAATCTTAGTAAAAGTTACTATTTTTCTTTCATTAAGTTAAACTTTTGATTAATATCAAAGGATTTCAAATGTCTGATTGTTGGCTTGATCATTGGAAAAACAGGTATAACGTTTCTTTCAAGACAATATGTGGAGAGGGTAATTATTGTACAGCTGAAATGACCACACTATGGAAGGAAACAACTCTCCCTACAATTTTATCTACTCATAAACTTGATGAAATTTATAATCTAGATGAATTTGGATTGTTTTTTCACATGCAACCTAATAAGTCACTAAATCTTTGATCTGAGGCTTATAGAGGTGGAAGGCACAGTAAAATTCATCTTAATTTGGCAATGCAAAGACTGATTGTAGCTATCAATAAAAGAAAAGATCTTCCTGTTTTACAAATTATAGATGCAATGAAAATGATTTATCTTGTAGGCCAAAAAGTGAAAACCTTCACCATCGTTAATTGTTTTGCAATAGCAGGAATTTTGGAAGATCAACAGAAACCTGCCCATTAAGATGAAGACAACAACGCCTTTGAAGAACTTCAAAATCAGATAAAAAAACTTGATAGTTTTTAGCCTCCAGGTACAACAGCTGAAAAGGTCATTTTTGCAGATGAAAATTAAATGAGCACCTTTACTAACTGATGAAGAGTTAATAGAAGAAGTAAAAAATACAGCGAATGAACATAATGCTGACAACGAAGAAGATAAAGATGAAATGCAAGTGATTTTGGGAGGCACTGCAAGTGTTGTTTGACTATACGCCCTTCAGTTTTAATGGTGACTATTTTCATCAAAAGCTTAATGCAGTCTCATTTATATTAGATAGAGACGCTTCTTCTAAACCAAGACAAGAAAAAATTTTCTAATTTATAATGCAATTGAGAATTAAATGAAAATAAGATCAAAACTTTTGATAACACAAAATTTTTCACTTATCGTTAAAAAGTTATATTATAGAATGGTCCTGATAACTCTAACATTTGATAACTCTAACTATTTTCTCAGTCCCTTAAAGTGATGAGATATCAGGAGTTCACTGCATATATATATATATATATATATATATATATATATATATATATATATATATATATATATATATATAAACTATTATTATTATTTATATTAGATTATATTATTATAAAAATATATTATTATAAAAAAAAAAAATTTCTCTTGTTTTTCTTAAAAAAAGTTAGACTAAAAGTTAATTTGATTAGAAATCATTATAGTCATAATCTATTAAAAACAAAACTATTTAAAGACCAAAACAAAACTATTCAAAGACCAAAGTAAAATTATTCAAAGACCAAAACAAAACTATTCAAAGACCAAAACAAAACTATTCAAAGACAAAAACTATTCAAAGACCAAAACAAAACTATTCAAAGACCAAATCAAAACTATTCAAAGACCAAATATAAAACCAATAAGAACCTTGAGATTCTTATTTTGAAATTAACATGAAATACATCTTGTTGCTTCATTACAATAATCAAACTCATGATATTTATTTTATAAAATATCATTAAATATGATTATGACAGAACTAATTATTTTAAATAAAGCAGAAAACCAATATGAATAACTTGCAAAAATATCAATAGACTTTGAGTGAAGTCAGTTATAAAATTTTTCAGAAGAATGATATTGCCTAAAGACTTGATAATTACCAAATTTATTAATAAACCAACTTTTTTAAACATGTAACTAAAACAGGATAAATTATTCTACAAAAGTGAAATTCAGATAAATGTCCCCATTAACATCTCATCATGTTAATGGATGAGATGTTAATGGGAACCATTATCATCATGTTAATGGGAACATTTATCTGAACTCTTTCCTATTTTGTCAGTTTGTAACTAATTTTATGTGTTTTTATGTTTCATTGATCAGAAAATATGCACATTTTTTACTAAATTATTTAAATTATAAAATTAAAATTTCGCACATTTTTTTAACACACTGTCAAATCACACCATTTATTGAATTAACTAATACCTGGTTTTTATGCATGAGATGATGTTTACTCATTTTTTTCATAGCAAAGCGCTGCTTTGTTGCTTTATGACGGACCAAATGAACCGAACTTTAAAAAAAATAATTATATACAAGTTTATCTTTCAAAAATAACTATAAACAAACTGAAGACTTTTTAAAAATGAGATTATTCGTATAAAATATATATGGTATATATAAATATATATGGTATATACAAATATATATGGTATATATAAATATTATGGTATATATATATATATATATATATATATATATATATATATATATATATATATATATATATATACATATATATATATGTATATATATATCAAGCGTTCCTGGGAAGTGCGTGCGGTCGCACGCCTTGTTCATCCACGCTTAAAGTATTTTTTTTAAACAACTCGACTACGTTTTATATAGTAAGCGTTTAAAGAATTTGCGGCAAAATAAAGCTATAAGAAACTAGAGAGAATAAAACAGCAATACTTGAAGAAAAGAAACGAAGACTAAATGAAATAGAAAATCTAAATATAATTAATAAAATATAAAAATAAGTTTGAAAAAATTGAATATTAAAAAAAAAATGTCAAAAAAATAATTTTTTCAGTGCGTGTATTAAGGAAATACTTTATTATTTACGCTAGAAACATTGACAATTTTTAAATTTGTTTTTCAAATATTTTTGCTGAACTTAACTGTTTTTATCAATGCACAGGAAAGAGAAAAAACTAATTCCTAATTATTTGTAAAAAAAAAAAAAATTTTAACGAATTTTTCATTAAAAAAAAATTCATTAATAATAATATTTAATTATAAAATATTTGTTTATTTTCACTACCCCCATTGAAATAGTCTGCACTTTTTTTAGATTATCTAAATTGTACATTTAAACCCAATATCTTATTTCTTGAGGAACTATTGTTATTACAAATATTGGAAATTGGGCAATATAAAAGAAACAATTTCAGACATGCATCAAATGTGGTAAATACATTTATAAAAGAAACCATGTTATTCTTTTATTTAATTTATTACATCATTGCAAAATTTACTAATCAAATAATATATTTTACAAATAAATAGCAATTTATTTTCTTATTTTCCTATTATATAAGTATCGAGAAAAAACAACAAATATAGCAAAAACATTTTTAAAAGCGAAAAGGTGTCAAAACGAATAAACATAAGAAAACAAAAACCTAATAAAATTTATCATAGGTCTAATGTCTTAGCAAATTAGTTTATTAATTATACAAACTGATAAAAATGTGATTAAATTGTATATAAAAACTTTCAATTGTTGTTAAATTTTTATAAAAGATAATGTATTTTTTCATCAACTTATATCGAATTCGGTAGCTAAAAAATAGCAACCACTCTAAAAGAAAGAATACAAAAGCTGTATGAAAATTTTATAAAAAAAATAATTTTTTAAAATTTTCTTTTTTTAATTATTAAATTTTTTAGTTTATTTACTTAAAACTTGATATTTCATTACAATTTTGTTTCCTTTTTTTAAGATTTTGTTTTTTTCCCTCAGTAGATAAGTTTAGCTTTTCGCTGCGAATTTATAACACTTTATAAGTTAAAAGACGCTAACTGTCATGGTCAGTGTGTCTAAAAATTACTTTAAATGTGGACAAACAAGCTGTGCAACCGCATGCACTTCCCGGGAAGACTTGTATATATAAAATATACATCCTAAAAATATATTTGTATAAAATATATAAAATATATATATTATAGCTAAAAAGATCTGACCAGAGTTGATATAGATAACTACTTATAAATGCAAAATATGCATGCTGGCATATTTTGAAAGATACCTCCCAATTAGTTAATAAATATGCATGACCAATAGATTGCGTGGGCAATTGCATAGCTATCAACCAATAGAAAAACACCTTTATGCTCTATGTACATTAAAACCATGTGTAATTTAATCATTTTAGCATAAAGTATGGCTACAACATCATGGTCACATGCAACATCACATGCTAAATGTACAAAAGTAGAACTTTTAATAGAAAAAGGCAAAAATGATTGCTGCACATTTGAAAATGCCTGAGACAATTGAGTCATGATACCTCTCAGCACATAAAGCCAAAAGATAGCATTGATTCAGGAAAATCCTCTAGAAGACCAAGAATTAACAGTCCAAAAACCGATGACATGATATTTAGCTGTGAATTCTACAGATTCTTCTGATTTTTACTCAACTGCCTCCTAATACAAATGTTAGTGCCCCCATAGTTTAAAGACATCTTGCCAACAACTTTAACATTTTATGCTAACATGCTGATCTAAAACCAACCCTTTCTAAAAAAATATTTGTGATTGCACCTTTGCAAGGAACACAAGGATAAGACTATAAAAATGTGGCAACGTGTCATGTTCTCAGGTAAAGCGGAAATTAGGCAGTTTGCACTGCCAAAAATCAAGTTTGCCAGCCACCAAACTCATGCTTCAATACCCAATTCATTGCACCTTTTGTTAAGCAATGTTCAGTTATTATGATTTGGGGTGCAACCAACACTAATGGTCAGACTGAACACCTTTTATAACAAGGTGAGACTGCCAATTCTAAAATTTATTTTAAAATTTAAAGAAAAATTGGTTTTGAATTAAAAAACTTGATATTTTCTGGCTCTACGGAGCACTAACTTAACATCAAGCAAAAATTATCAAGACACGGCTCCATGAAAATACAATAACCTTGCTAAATGGCCAGGCGATTCTCCCGATTTAAAAACTGTTAGACAAAATTAAAAGTAAAAGTTTCTTTTTCAACAGCGTAAAAGTTTCAAGCACAAGTTTTTTTTCAACAAAACCTAAACACACCAGTATATCTGAGAAAAACTACGATGAAAGCGTGGTGTCATAAAATAATGCCAAAAAATTGTGTCTCTTGTCACCTCAATGCTGTAAAAATATACAAGCTGTTCTAAAAGTTTGAGGAGCTTGTACAGAGCACTAAAACATGTTTTATACTGTGAGGTCTTTCTTCTTTTATGATCATGTATTTAGTTTTTTGAATTAAAATGTTTTCTAGTAATAAATGCAAGTGCTATATGGTACAAAAACAGTTTTTTTTTTTAAATAATGGATGGTCGAATCTTTTTGACCATATTTATATATATATATATATATATATATATATATATATATATATATATATATATATATATATATATATATATATATATATATATATATATATATATATATATATATATATATATGGGTGTGTGTGTGTATATATATATATGCGTCTGCATGCATGTGTGTTATTAAAATAAAGTTTAAAACTTTTAAAATAAATGTTTGCTAACCCATATGCGCCATTGCTAATTACTTTAATAAGCGTGAAGTCTTCTTCTTTAGGTTCAGCAATTATAGAATGCTAAATTACATTCGTAAAATGGAATGCTAAGTTGTAAAAAAGTAAAAAAATTTGCAATCTATTTTTTTTTTTAATTTCTTATTTAAAAATAAAATGAAATCAAATCCTAACCTTACGAACAGTAGTTTTTTCAGTTTCCTCAGGTTTCACTTCAACAATACCAAGCTTATTTCGTATGTACTGAGTCATGTCTATGTCTACATGTTGCTCTGAAATAGCTACTTGCTCTAGTTCAAGTTGTGTATAAAAACTACTTGGATCAAACTCTAAACATTCGAGAAGTCGTGCTGGACGTGAAAAAATCATTAAGAGACTAGGTACCATTTTGTTAATATGCTCAATATCTGCACTATTTGTTTTGTATTTAACCTAAAACAACAATAAGTAAAAAATAAATAGTTTAAAATATATATCTACACCTTTTAAAGATGTAATTGAGAACTTGAAAGTTGCAATTAAGAAAAGTAAGATGTAATTGAGAAGCTGAAAGTCGTAATTAAGAAATGTTACATGTAATTGAGAAGATAAATGTTGTAATTAAGAAAAGTAAGATGTAATTGAGAAGATTTAAGTTGTAATTAAGAAACGTCAGATGTAATTGAGAAAATGAAAACTGTTAATAAGAAATCATAAAATGTAATTGACAACATAATAGTTGTAATTAAGGAAAGTATAAAGAATACAAAGTTCTTTGTATTTTGAATTTTGTAGTCCTAATATACTTTGTAATTTAAGGCTGGAAATAATATTATCAACAAAATATAAAAAAACATAAAAAAGCCATTTGAGATTTAGGCGGTAACTGGAAAATCCAATTGGGTGTCAACTAAAACTTTCTTTTATTTTTGTTTGTTAAAAATTTAATTGAGATTTCAGATAAATAATAAATAAAACACAAATAATTTATTTACATAAAAATTTAAAATTTGAATTTAAACAATGTCATTAAAAATCATTGCAATATTCAGTTAAGCACCAAATTGGACATCTTCCATACTTAAAATCGTTGCGTAATGTGTGGTCGTATGTTGTACAGCATGTGTACAACCACCTCCCATTATTGTATTTTTTGCCACAGTAACAATTCTTTCTAAATACTGCAGTCGTTATTCCATAATTCCAGCACCAAATGCAGGTGGAATGCGAATCACATTTTTTAAGCTAATTTTTATTTTGAATCAGATAGTTTCCACTGGGTTTAAGATTAGACTGTAGGGTCCTAATCGTAACAACTGAGCCAGTGAATTTTCAAACACCCTTTCCAAATGAGCGTGACATGGAGCATTGTCTGATACAACGACCAAATCCTCTAAACGATTCCCGGATGTAACTCACTGGTTAAACAAAGCCAACATCCACTTGTTACAAGAATCTGCTTTAAATGATCCTCTGCGAGTTTCCATCGTGACCACATAAGTTTGTTGATATAGCTACAATAAAATGTATGTTTGCACTTTTTGAAGAAACTCGCCCTTGTGTTATGTTGTCTACAAAAAAAGGTTAAAATCTGTTTCATCCAACCAAACTATCTGATGATCATTTGTGATGTGTTCATTAATGTTCCTAACACATTCAGCTCTTTTGTTTGTTCTCATTACTATTCATTGTAGTAGGCTCCTTGTGCACTTTTTTAAATGAAAATAGTCTGCCTTCGAGGTAATTGGCAATTGTAGTTGTGCTGACGCTAATATTAAATTGTCTTAATACCCTTATTTTAATGGCCACCAATGTCAACTGACAGTCACTTTTAATCCATGTTGGTGTTTCATTGATTTGATCATCGGTTAATTCTTTTGGTTTAAAACCACCTCTTCGAATGAAATTTAAATTTCCGCTGCAGACCCAATTGTATGCTGTCTTATATTTGACACCTAAAGTTTGCGCCAGAGTCACCCAATCCAGGGGCGTGGTGGCTCTAAAAAGCTCATGCGGGATTTTTATTAAAAGGCCTATATATGCGGTATGTTACCATATATGCTTGATGTAAAGACCCATACGAAAAAAAAGATGTATACATATATATATATATATATATATATATATATATATATATATATATATATATATATATATATATATATATATATATATATATATATATATATATATATAACTGACCCAATTCTAATAAATCATCAATACAAACTAGCAAGTTGAGATAACACTTGTAATTATTAATATTGTTTGTAATAATTTGTAATTATTAATATTGTAATTATTAATATTGTTTGTAATACTTCAAAATAAATACCACAAAATAATAAATGTAATACCACAAAATCAAAAATCAAAGATTTCAATTTTTCTATTACTATATAATGATATATATTTTATTGTATAATAATATAAATTTTATTAAAATTATATATAATTTTTTTTCTAAAATAAATATTGAAAATCTTCATAAACTAGAAATTCTTTTTATAGATAGTTTATCCTTTTGTTTATTCGGTGTTTTAACTTTTTTTAACATTTTCGCATAAACTCACAACAGCAAAAATGCCGCTCTAAAAATGGTGCCGTTATTGACATAATTTAAATATAAAAGTTTTTATAATGTAGTTTCATTTAGCAGTTACTTAATTGAAAGTATTTCATATTTTTTCCAAAAATGCTATTTTATTGTTTTTTCATTTCAAAAATAAAACAAAATTAAAATAATGAAAATAAAAAAATTTAAAGCTATGGAATCTTTATAATTTATTTTAAACTTTCCTAAAATTAATAGTAATAAAAATGTGTCAGAAATAAGTAAATTGTTAAGGTGTAATATGAAATTGTATTTGAAAATATTTGCGGTATTCCCACACCTTAATTAAAATAAATTCGTTAAATATTATGGTTTTATGCTATTTTTAAAAGGTTTTATTTGTGTATTTATATAGTTCATAATTTAAAGTTTGCAAAAAACATATCTTCTTTAAATGTACTTTTTGCACAGCCATCATCCTTTTTTTAATCTGTCTGAGGACAGGATATTACGGAGTGGTTTGTTTATTTATATACAATAATATAAACTGTATAAAAATAAAAAACTTTATTTATTATAAAACAAGTTTATATCTGTTTCGAAACGCTACAAAAATGCAAAACATGAGTTCGATACTTATTTGTATAAAACTTAATTTAAAATTTAACACCAAAACATTTTTCTTAAATGAATTAAAACGCAATACAATTACTTTAAGTCCAACAATAATAGTATGGGTCTGTGAACTTTTTTAAATTTATTTTGTCAAAATTGCGATCATTAAAAACCGTTTATGGGTTCATAATTTTTCTTATGAAAAAAATATCATAATACGTCTTAAAATATCTATTTTGTTTTCAGAGCAATATTATTATTATGCAAAATACTAATATAATTGCGCTCAAAGTTGAAGACTTAAAATCTAGGGATTAATAAAATTTAATTTGTGCAAACATAAATATTGTAAATAATTGTGGAATTTCTTTAAAATGTAGAAAAAATTAAAATTTGCCGAAAGGCCCATATTTAGATAAAAAAGTGAAAAGCCCATGCGGGAATCCCGCATAACCTCTAGGGCCACCACGCCTCTGACCCAATCATCATTTCACTCAGCACACTCAATAACTCTTCTTCTATCATTTGATGAAGATAAAACATGTTTTCTTTCAACTTGTTCAGTTGTATGCATTTCATATCTACAAAATGGACAAGGTGGTTCTGGTTGTTCCAGAAGTGGATGTAAAATAAAGGCTTGCACGGATTTAATTTAATAACAGACTTTCTGTTCATAGTGTATTGACAAATAACACAATGATCTTTCAATTCCTTTACTGTATTACTGTATTGCTGGTGCATACAAATGCTAAATTTGATATTATTAACTTATTAAAATGCATGTCCCAGAAGACCTTTTATAATGACCTATAAGCTTACATTGTGAATTCGCAAATACAAATAATGTATTCTCATTTACATATTTTAATTTCTTAATTACAACTTTTGTTTTTCTAATTACATATTGCAATTTCTTATTTACATGCTGGGTTTCTCAACTACATTTTAAAATTCCCTAATTACAACTTTCAAGTTCTCAATTACATCTTGAAAAGGTGTAGTTATTATTTTAATTCTAAAATAAACAAAAATGCTGCATTAAAAAAAATCTATGACATATGATCATGATTATGATCAATGAATTATAAAAAACACTAAAAAACATTATAATACATGTTGTAATACAAATAATAATATAAAAGCATTATAATACATAATTGTGCAACATTAAAAATCAGTCAACATTATGTCAATAAATCTCTATACAAGTTATGACCACTTTATTGAGTCAGCAAGACTACATAAAGAATGCAACTCGTTTACTCTCACTTGCAAAATAAACCAGGAGGGGAGGGGTTTATAAACAAGAGGAGGAGGTTGTTATAAATAAGAGGGTTAAACTTTTTCAACATCTCGCTGACCTCAGCACATAATTACCAGGAACTAAAAGTAATCAAGAATGCTTTAGAACCATAACTCACAAAAGAATTCCATTTAAACATTTAAAACTCATTAAATAAAAACACTTCTCTTTCTTTAAAAAGAAGTGTTTTCGTTTAAAAAATACTTTTCTTTAAAATTATCTTTCTTTTTAAAACAAAAAATAAAGATTTCTAGTTGGTTTCATTAATATTTATTTATGATGGAAAAAATGTTTTAACCTTTTTACATAATGAATTAATTTTTTGTTAAATACTTTTGAGGAAAAAAAATTAATTCTTACAGTAAAATTATTTCTTATAGTATTATTTCTTACAGCGTTATTTCTTACAGAAAAATTGCAAAATCATTTAAAAAATTTTCAAAACTTATAAATGGGAGGAAGGGGAGGGCCCAGTAGGCTGGGGAAGGGGTTAGAAAAACTCAAAAAATATCATCTACATTCTTTCTTTGGCTGGCGAGAGTAGGTTTGTTAGAAGTAATATAATAGAGAATAGAATAATAAGAATCCTCTGTAAAAGCTGGATGTCTAACAACACTAGGTGAGAGTGTTGCAACATTTTTTAATGTTGCTATTACTATTATTAAGAATTATTATATAAAATCAGTATTCAAGTAATATAAAAAAACGTTAAAAAACTTTTTAATCTAATCAAAAAAACAACAACAATAACATCAATAAACTAGAACCAAATTATATTTCTCTACCATGGGTACCAAAATTAAGTAATCAATTAAAAAAGATATTGAAAAGTGTAGGCTATACTCCAGTTTTTAAATCACCAAAAAACCTTCAACAATTAATAACTCAAAAAAACAAGCCTCGACTTCCCAACAACTCTTACCCAAGAGTCTACAAACTGGAGTGTTCGTGTGGAAAGCTCTATGTAGGTGAAACAAAACTCGAGGTTTCAACTCGCATTTGCCAACATCAAAAACATACTTTTGAGGGAAAATAGAAAAATTCGGCCGTAGCGGGGCATTCCAGAAATTGCCATAGTGCCTTTGGCTGGAATAATAACAACACTGTTAAAGTAGAGGAAGACTACTTTAAGAGAAAAGTGAGAGAGTCCTTGGAAATACAGTTTCACCAGTGTTCTCCGGGTGAAGGCGGTTTGAATGAAGACCACGGTGAATACGTCACATCGTCGTTTTGGAAACCTTATTTTTCTTTTTTAAGACGCAAGAACACATTACATTGAAGTTTTATTATTTGTTTTTTTAACGGTTTTTTATATTACTTGAATAACGAGGGTATATATAACCCCTAGAAATATTGTAAATTATTATAAGAAAGAGGATAAGTTTACATACTATACCAGATGTTTCATTTTAATTAAATTTTATAAAGCTTATCTAAGATGTTAACTTTTAAAAAAATAAAATCAGTATAAAATATGTAAAAAAACAAACACAGAAATTATAACAGTTTGTGATTTATTGATTATAGGTGTTTTATGAATATATATATATAAAAAAAAAGAGATAAATTTAAAAAAAAAAAAATGTAATTTATTCTAAGAAATTAGGATTTAAATGCTTTTAGGCTAAAAACAAATAGTTTATGCTTAAAGTCTGGATCTAAAAATACAACAGCATAATCTAACATAACTGGCACAATTAAAAATATCATATTAATCAAGACTAACCTCTTGGAGTAACTTATCAAGAGACTCGGATATTCCATAAAAGAAACCACTAGTGATATTTTTTTCAGGATCTTCTGAGATATTTAAAACTGTCTTTGCAATTTCAACAATCTAAAATTTAATAGCATGAGAAGCAAAAAAATAATTTAGACATTAAAATAGCATTTATTTAATTTTGTTAACATAATGTTAAATATAAAATATTTTTATTATTTCAACAAATATTTGTGATAATTTAAAATTTATGTACTGAACTAAAAACAATAGCTAATTAGATAAGAAATAACTAAAAGGTCAAACAATAAGATACTAAATAATTAGAAACCTACTTGATGAGATACAAAGCTTATGGCTGCATCAGAAAAGTTACTTTCAACAGTGTCATTGGAATTCATAGCAATGAATTGCTAAAATCACATTTATCAAATATATAAAACACATTTATCAAATATATGCAAAAATTAAAATTAGCATATTATATGTACATAAGATCTAAAAGATCTTATGTGTATATATTATGCTAATATATGCAAATAAGATCTAAAAGATCTTATTTGCATATATTATGCTAATTTTAATCTAAAGAGTTAAATAAGTTAAATACAGAATAGCAAGTAGTTATATATTATTTTTTTAATGAGAATATATTTTTGGTGGTTATATTTATCATTACTTTTGGTTCCCATATAATCAAAACACTATGGTATCAATATAAAAGCTCAAAATGTCAGCAACAATAAAAAAAAACAAGCCATTTATAATGATTAACAACAACTTTAAAAATGCATTTCACTTCCCTAAGCCCAAGCACGAGGACCATTAATTTGTTTTTTTTTAAATATTTTGAGAACAAAACTAGACATTTTGCAAAGCAAAGATTATTGCTTCAGTTAAAACAGATTCATTTTTGAGCATGACTTTAATATCAAATTTCAAAGATCAAAAGTCTACTACAATCAATGATGTACTGAGTATATCATTGATTGTAGTAGATTGTACAGTGTACTCTTTTTTTTTTTAACTTTTGTTACAATCCTTTTTTAATTATTTAATATTTGTGTGTGTAATCTAACATCATACTGATTTAGGGAGCTGTGAGGGCTTTAGTACATATATCACCTGATATAGGAAGAGCATGCAAGAGTGTTACTGCTACATTGACAGAGGGTTTGGTTTGGGGCAGCAATAAGGTTTTTCATTATTCTTTATTTACTTTTTTTTTTATCTTTAAATGCTATATGTATGTATATATATATATATATATATATATATATATATATATATATATATATATATATATATATAATATATATAGCATTTAAAGATAAAAAAAAGTTTTTAACCTAATTTTTAACCAATTTTAACCTAAATGGAAAAATAGAAAACAAAGAAATAATTTTAAATATAAATATTATGCAAGTTAAAACTTTCAATAAATAAAATTATAAGAAACAAATAAAAACAACATATTAAATTTAAATGAAAAAAAGAATTAAATTAATGAAATAGGTTATATATATTATAGGTTATAAATATATATTATATAGTCATAATGCTGAGGTGCAGGCTTTCACTTTTAATCTTGGAGGTGAAAATTTACATAAATATAATTCTTGCTCCAGTCGGAATTTTATTAACAATATCGGCAAATCCAGTTCCGGCCGAAATTCAAAATTTCCATTCCGATACACTTCTAGAAAAAAGTGAACTTAGCAAAAATTCCATTAGTTATATGGCTAAAGTCATTGGATGCAGCCAAACTACAATTAGAAACTACATTGATTGTTTAAATAGCTGCGAAAGTAGATTTAACTGCTTATTTATGTACTTCAGTGAAAATACTTCAGTGAAAATACTTCAGTGAAAACAACTATTGACAACAGAACACATAAATTGATCTATCAAATTTTGCAAGCAACCACATAAGATGAAAAAAAGAGAACTAGTAGTATTTTCTGATGAAAAAAAGAATTTGTCTTCATAGCTAAATAGATTGAATTATATTTATAATTTGTGTAAAGAACCAGTAGCAAAGCAATGGTGCCAAATGGAAAGTCGTAGTGATTGATGATTTGGATTACAGTAAATTAAAAATTCAATTTGTTAATGAAAAAAAATGGCTAAAGACCATCTTTTACTCTCTAGCTCTAGTGTTCATATAGCTACAATAGTAAACAATTTCAACAGAAAACTGTATAGATTTATTACTGACTTGAAATCACACATTGCATCTGCATGGGATCTCATAAAAAAGAAAGTTGTATGATTCTTTAACTTCCAGGAAAGTAATTCAAAAAAATGGTAAAATGCAGTTGGTTTTTTCATAAGACATTTTATAAAAAAGACATTTTATATAATTTTTTTTTTCCAAAAGTGTCTTTCAATTTTGTCACATTGAAAAACAGTTGTTTTAATAAAAAGTAAATTATTTAGAATAAATTTTGTTAAATGTTGTTTAATGGTGTAAATCTTATGCTTTTATTTGCTTTAAAAAAAACACCAATATAAATAAATAATAAAATAAAAAATTAGTAAAACTCACTCGTAAATTCTCCTCCATTTGTTGTTTAGCCTAAATACAAATATCTTTTTATTAATATAATTTCGAATTATTATTAAAAAAAAAATCAAAAATTTAAAACAAACAGCATGCTTTTTGATTTTTATTTTACTTGAAAAGATAAGTTAATAAAAGTTTCCCAAAATTTTTTACTTAATATTAATTAAAATACATAACTAAAATGCATTTTTTATATATACAAAGAAAAAAATTGTAAGCTAGATTGCTTGGATTCAATGCATTAATCCATGCTTGTGTCTCTTTGTGAACCCAAATCATTTTATTATCTTCTAGTTTATAATTTAAAAAGTTGATAGTTTTGTTAGTTTACTCTGTTATCGCAATGCCGACTTAAGTATGAGCTGTAAAATATGAGGATATAAACATTAGCAAATGATGCACAGAGAGTGCAAACTTTGGTGAATTAGTAGATATAATAATTTCTTTCTGTTGTAACCTTTTATAGATTTATTAATTAGGCTTATTAAAAGTCTATATAGCACTTTTTATCATTTAAAATATCAATTAACTGTAACAATTAACTCAAGCAACTTTTGTCTTTTCTATTTCACACTACCTGAGGTGTCCAGAGGTCAAAAATGATGTCCTTAGATGCGTCTTGAGATGTAAAGATCTATTTGGTGCAAACCAACATCATTGCAATGTATTTTACAGTGTTTTGAGGTGTATAAGTTAACTGTAATACACTCAAAGGACTAATTCCCTTTATTTTAAAAAATCTTATTCTTTTTAATTCATATTGACATGCATTTTTAAATTGCGTATTTAGCAACAAAAAAATGTTTGTTTAAAAGAAAACTTTTCAGCATTAAGTGTTTCAAATAGATTTATCCTTAAAAATTCAAGTGCTTTCTCATTATTTCATGCTTAAGATTATCGAATTCCTTTTGTTAATTTGGAGTTTAATATAAGTATTTTAAGTCCCTTTTTTCACCTAATACAAAAACCTAAAAATACTTGTCATACCACTTGTGTATTCCGCCCTGTTACACTTAAGTAAAAATACTTGTCATATCAATTGTGTATTTCGCCTATTTGTGTTACACCTAAGTAGCACTCAAAAGTTTTTAATTTTCTTTTAATAATTATTTTGTTTTAAAACTTGTCATATTACCTTTGTATTACTCATTTTTTGAAAACAAAAAGGTTATTAAAATAGAAAAAGGAAGAGGAGTAACTTAAAACTGTTAAGTCCAAAAGAAGATTGAAAATTTGTTGGCTGCTTACACCTTTTTTGGAGAAAATTAGAAAACGATTCTTGTGCAATAAGGTGCCCTGAATGCACTTTAGTACCAAAGTACAAAAAAAAAAAGTTGATTAAACAGATACAAAGTACATAAAGTTTATCTGTTATGTTTATAAAATACTATATTTTTGTACTATAAAAAGTTGATTACCTTGGGAAATCTTTCTATGTACAGTTTATTTAGTATGAACAATTCATTTTCATTTCTTGTTGGGCTGATAAAAAAACAATTAAAAATAACTAATTAAATCTATTAATTCATAATAGGGTAAACGATCTATCAATTTGTCTTGGAAGTTTTTTCAACCAAAAATCTTTTCATAACTTTTTAATTACTTACTAATACACTTTCAAAGTTTTACAGATGATAAAACACAGTATACAAATGCAGTATAAAACTACTTTCTACAGATGATAAAACACAGTATAACTTATTGTTTACAGATGATAAAACACAGAATAACCTGCTGTTTACAAATGATAAAACACAAAATAATCTATTGTTTACAGATGATAAAACACAGTATAACTTATTGTTTGCAGATGATAAAACACAGAATAACCTGCTGTTTACAAATGATAAAACACAGAATAACCTATCATTTATATATTTTTATTCACTTCTTTTAATGTTGAAATTTTAAAAAATATTTCATTTTATGAGATTTAATTTTTAGATGCAAAAATAATTTTTTTAGTTGTAACAAACATATTGGCCATAAGCAAATAGTATAGAATAGTGGTAGAACACTAGAGATGTACGGGGTGCCTGGCGTGTCTTTGTTTTCTGGCTTTTTTTTGCGAGTCCAACAGGAACAACAACAGTCGGGCAACAGGCACATCTATATATTCTGAGTATTCAGGAAAACTGCCAGAATATTCAGAAGTAGGTCCCTGGCGCATATACATTCCAAAAAACCCAGGCCAAGTCGGGTATGTGGCACATCTCTATAGAATACTTAACTTACAATTCTTCACACAGCAATCTTGTTAAACAAGATTTGTATTTCAGAGCATGTGTTGAGGCCAGTTGCAAATAAAAAAAAAAAAACTTGTATGCTCCACCCATTGCAGTGGACCCTTCTAGAACCTTGGTGAACATACATTAAAAAAACTAACTAAGCGAACGTACACTAAAAAAACTAACTTTTAAAATTTTAATCTACTTAAAGTCAAAAATATAACAAAAACTTTCACTTTATCTAGACATTTATCTTATGTGAACATACACTGAATCCTTCGAAAATATGTTTATAAAGTGAATGTAAAATGAAGCTTTCAAAAATAAAATTACAAAGCGAATGTACACTGAAACTTTCGAAAATATGTTTATTAAGTGAATGTACACTGAAGCTTTCAAAAATATAATTATAAAGTGAATGTACACTGAAGCTTTCAAAAATATAATTATAAAGTGAATGTACACTGGAGCTTTCGAAAATATGACTTAGTGAAAAAATGAATAAGTCAAAGTACAATGAAGCTTTCGAAAATATGATTAAGTGAAAATATGAATAAGTCAAAGTACAATGAAGCTTTCAAAAATATGATTATAAAATAACATTGAACACAAGTACAATAAAAAATTTTTATACTGGCTAAAAATAGAGCTAAAACCTATTTGCTTAGTAGTAATTAGTTTATAAAACCTAACTCTATCTGTAAAATCAATAGTGAGTTTTAAAATCAAAGATTAGTTGAATGAAGTTGATTAAATGTTAATAATTGATAAAAATAGGAGTCATTTGTCCTATTAAAAACACAGTAAAAAAAAATTAAAAAAAAAAAAAAATTAAAGCTCAAACAAATTTAAACTATGAAAGTTATAAATATGGCCATTTCATAGATACAGCCAAACTATAGATTGTTTACCCTACATATAATTTTTACATATTTTTACTAATATTATTAATGTAAATATAATATTATTATTCCTATTATTATTATTTCAATGTAATTATTATTATTATTAACAACCATCCCAGTACATATTAGTCTACATTAATTCTTAAGTTATATAGTTAGAGAATAAAACTACTATCTGACCATATTATTCTGGTGTCATATTTCTCCAATAACACTGATTCAATTTTATTATATATTGTAATAACTAAAATTAAAAACCAGTAGTAAATTTCTCAAGCATCAGTGTTAATGTTTTTTTGCAAAGCAAATAATTTTTTTCAAATTTTTCACAATAACCTAGTTTGATGTTAATAATTGTTTGGTGGATTGTTTTTAAGTTATATTAGGTATTTAAAAAAGTAGATAAAAGATAAAAAATTATTTTCACTTTGGTAGCACCTTTTATAAGTTTTGTATTATTTTTTAAATACCTAACAAAAACAATCTAACAAATATTTAAAGTAATAATTCTGATATATACACATATAAATTTTGATATATGCACATATAAATTTTGATGTTCATATATGAAACGAGTTTTAGGACACAAATAAAAGTATGCAGACTAAAATAGTAGTATACTTTACTTTACTACTTTAAACTTTTATTAATTAAATATTAATAATATATACTTAACACTACTAATTTTTATAACTGCTAAACATTAATAATAAATAATAATACTACCTTAAGCTTCTAGATCTTCCTCGAAATGGCTTTGGTGAACGAGCACTTGAAATTTCATCATCAACATCACTAAATGTACTATCATGACTAGCAAGGAAATATAAGCTATATAAAAACATAAAAAAAAATTTAAACATTTTAAAATATTATATTAAATATTAAATACTGCATTGGAAAGAATAATTTAATAAAAATTAATAATCAATTTGAAAATAAGTTCACAATTAAATATTTGTTGAAAAAACTGATAATAATATCAGTATTTATTTAAAATGAAGTTGTACTAAAATAGTAAAACTTTTAAAAAAAAAATCACAAAAACAATTTGACTCTTATTTTATCTTTTGATTTACTCTTTTATGATCAGCAAAGCAGCGTACATTTATAAACCTGAAATTTTTAGGGATATGCTCAGAGAGCATACATAAATTAGATTTTGAGAAATTATCACAGAAGAGTTGATTAACATAGATTAGGTAAATTGAGTATTACAGTAAATATGCATATAAGATTCCTGTACATGCTTGTTATAAATATTATATATATATTTTTTTCATTTAATTAAGTTTAAAAGAAATGCAGAAGATGGTATGTATTTACTGAATTGAATTTTATGACAAGGGTTCTTTTTTTTCCCTTAGTAAAAATCTAAAAAAAAATCTTACCTTTGTTGCCGAGCATAAGCATTATCATCAAACATCTAATGAGAAAAAAAAAATTATAAGTTATGCTTTTGTAATAACTTCACTTTTAATTATTAAATCAAAGACACAACTTTAAGTTCTCAAATATATAATAAAATTTTATATCTTATGTGATTTTCAAATATGCAATACTAGAATTTCAAATTTTATCAAGAAAAAAAAATTTTTTAATTAAAATTCAACATACCAATAAGTTGAGTTTTTCTTGTGAAGAAGTTTGAGACTAAAAAATATATATAGAAAAAAGTTTTTATTTTTTCAAAATTTTTTTTTTCAGTTTTAAAATGAATTGAAAAATTGTTAGACAAAAAATAAAACATATCAATAATAAACTTACAGAAAACTCAGATGAACACTGGGTATTTGTACTGTAACCTGATGAAGCAACTGACCACCTTCGCCCACTTTGAAAACTAAATTTTATTAACTTAACTAAAACAAGTTTTAAACTGATTTTCTTTTTATGCTACTGGTTTTTTATATTTCAATTTTATTTATTTTATTAAGTTTGGATCATAACATACATCAAATAGGAGTTTATCAGCCCTCTTAATTGGGAAAAATAAGGTCGGCAGAAAAAATGTGAAATAGAGGTTTGACCATGAAACATAGAAACAAGGTTGGCCATTTTTTGCCAGCCTCAAACATTTCTAGGTTGGTAGAATGGCGACCCTAATTCCGAGGGCTGATATATATATATATATATATATATATATATATATATATATATATATATATATATATATATATATATATATATATATATATATATATATATATATATAAATACATACATACATACATATATATATATATATATACATATATATATATATATATATATTTATATACATATATATATATATACATATACACATATATATATATATACGTATATATATATATATATATATATATATATATATATATATATATATATATATATATATATATATATATATATATACATCAAGCCTTCCCGGGAAGTGCATGCGATCACACACCTTGTTCTTCCACATTTAAAGTAATTTTTATAGACTACCTGACCACGGCAGTTCGTATCTTTTAACTTATAAAGCGTTTCAATATTTCGCGACAAAAAGCTAAACTTATTTACTAAGGTAAAAAAAAACAATTCTTAAATAAGGAAACAAAATTGTAATGAAATATCAAGTTTAATTAAATAAACTAGGAAATTTATTAATTAAAAAAAGAAAATTTTTTATAAAATTTTTATACAACTTTTTTATTCTTTTTTTTTAGAATTGTTGTTGAAAAAAACATCTTTTAAAACGATTTAACAATATTTGAAAGTTTTGATATGCAATTTATTCACGATTTTTATCAGTCAAGAAATGAATTTGCTATATATGCTAGAACTATAATAAATTTTGTTAATTTTTTTTCATACGTTTATATACGTTTAATACATTTATTATGCTTATTCTTTTACGTCTTTTCGCTTTAAAAAAAGTTTTTGCTACATTTGACGTTTTTTCTCTATACTTATATAATAGCAAAATAAGAAAATAAATTGTTATTTATTTGTAAAAAATATTATTGGATTAATAAATTTTGTTAATGACGGAAAAAGTGAAATACAAGAATAACATAGTTTCTTTAATAAATGCATTTACTGCACTTAGTGCATGTATGAAATTGTTGCCCAACTTCCAATGTTAATACAAACTATTAGAGATAATGAACATAAGGATTGCTCTGTTCAAAAAAATGCATCTAAAAACTTAAACTTAAAAGTTTTAAATAGTCTTCTAAAAATTTAATTAAGAAATTTCAGTTAATTAACAATCCACATACCCAAAAATTTTTGTAGCATAGTTTCATTTTTTTATATAAAACACTTAGTTAAAAAAAAAAAAAATTTCAGAAATAAATAGCGATTAGTTTTCTTGCTTTCCTGTCCATTGATAAAAACAGTAAAGATTAGAGAAAGACAGTTTTTAAATTTGTTTTTCAAAGACATTTGAAAAACAACTTTAAAAACTGTCTGTGTTTCTAACGCAATTTATAAAGTATTTCCTTTATATACAGACTAAAAAAGTTGCAAAAATATTGTATATCAAAAAGTATTTTTATTTTTGTTATATTCTTATCTACTTTTTTTCTCGACTTGTATCAATTTTGGTAGTGGAAAATAACAAACACTCTAAAAATAAGAAAACAAAAACAGTAAATATTTAGGTACATTATTTTTTTGACAACAATTTTATTTTATTTTATTAATAAATTTTTTTCACCATTATTTTATTTTCTATTTCGTACAGTCTATGGTTCTTTTCTTTGAGTATTGCTGATTATTCTCTTGTTTCTTATAGCTTTATTTTACTGCTAACTCTTAAAACGCTTACTATATAAAAACGTGGTCAACTTGTCTAAAAAAATTACTTTAGGCGTGGACGTACAAGGCGTGCGACCGCACGCGCTTTCCGGGAAGGCTTAATATATATATTTGTATAGATATTGATATATAGAATACATTTGAGATTAAGTATTTTGATGTAATAATACGAAGTCTCTTGTACGTGTTACAGTACTCAATATTACTGAATAATAGAGCTATATATAATTATATTTTATTTAGATGAATAAAAACAACTGTTTAGCGGGACTTAAAGTTTCGGTATTAACAGCTGATGATTGCCTTCGGGCATGAAACTTTAAGTCCCACTAATCAGTTGTTTTTATTCATCTAAATAAAACATAATTATATATATATATATATATATATATATATATATATATATATATATATATATATATATTTATATATATATATATATATTTATATGTAGCTATATATTAATTATATGGTAGAAAAAAGTTCTACTATGTGCGAAAACATTTTTTTTTAAATGAGCAAAACTGGATAACATTTAGGGATTACACAAGTCTGGTTTTTGTATCACCTCCTCCTCAATGGTTTCCAGTAACAGCACATTCATAGAAACTTTAAAATACTTGGATTTTTAGGGGAAGGGGTACATAAAATAAACTTGAGAAATGAAGAAAAAATAACAAAAATTAAATCAATATAAACATTGCACCTTCTATTATTTGCATGTAAAATTGGTATTGGTGCATGCAAAGTGCTAGAAGATAAATTCTTTGAATAGTCTAAAACAAACAAAAACATTTTCTGAAAATACGGAACAACCAGCAATATTTTTAATTAAAATATTTAAAATTGAAAGTTGCATGCATACTTGCAAATTACTTTTAGATAAGAAAAAACTTTCTTTTCTTTTTCCCTATGGTCTTTAATCAACAAGTTGCAGTTGCAGACTTTTAATTTTATATTGCGTAATCATAGAAATAAGATTTTTTAACAATTATCAAAATCTATTACCAAAAATGCTTACCATTTCCAACAGGCGATAATGCACGAGGAGGAGAAGGGGAATGTGGTAAAAGAGTGCGAGGACGACGTGGACTAATGTTACATATACTATAAAAAAAAAAACAGTAGACATAACAATAAAAAAAGCAATCAAAAATGTATTTTATTTGTAACATATTTGTTATACAGTTGTTTTACTTATACTTATACTAAAAAATACAAAATCTTTTATAAATCCTAATAAATCTTATTAAATACAAATGATACCAAATCACAACTTTTGGAGCTTTTTAAGCTACTATTTTTTTAGAGCTTTCCAGCAACTACACTGATAATAAGATATCATTTATGATATGGTATTATAATAAGTAAATAAATAACAAGGTGTGTATTAGTGTAGTTGACAATTATGACAAATATATCATTAAGCTGTTATTTTTATATGTATTTTTTAATACTATTTGCAAAATTAAATTTGATTCAAACATATTAAATATTAAAAGTTTTTGAACTTTTAAATATATATTTTTTATGTCTTTTTTTTATGTCCACGTGTTAAAATCAAATATTCAAAATAAATTCAATTTTATAAAATAAAGTTTTATAAGTATTACTGGGAGTAAAAAAACCTGCAAGATATTATGAATAAAAAATTACTCTCAAGACCACAAATATTTTAAAAAAAGTACATACACAAATATTTATACTTTTAATTAAAAACTTTTTAAAAATCTAATATAATTTTAAATATACAATATTATTATTTTTGCATTTTCAACTTAATATCTAAAATACAACTTAAGGTGAAAATTTTATATACATGCTTATTTAAAATCTTTTTTAATAAACAGTTATAAAAATTTGCTCTTTTAAATTTTAATTATGTGACACAAAAACAGTTTTAAGTTATATGAACTTATTTATTCAAGTTTTAATTACTAAAATCTTTTTTTTAATTACTTTCTCGCTTGGAGGTATTTCAGTGCAATTTTTAAACTTTTCAAATTAGAAAAATTGTTGATTTTGTTGATGTTTCACAAAGAAGAAAAATTATTTGAGAATAAACCTTCCTTATATGACATATATCTCTTAAATAAGACATTCGCCATTAAAAAAAGATACAAACATCAATTTTCATTTTAAAAAAACCCAATTTGTTGCGCCCTAGGCTTGTTGCAAGTATAAAACCAAAATTTTGTATTTAATAGGCAATTTTTTTAAATGAATAAACAGATAGATCGCGCAAAAAACAAAAGCTTTCGTAAGAAGCTTTAGACAAGCAGCTTGCATGGTCCATTAGTTGACAAAAAAACCACTAAATGTTTGCAGCTCACGAACAAACATCTTGGCCCATAAAAAAGTGGCGCAACATATTATGAACAGTTGAATTGAAAATTGTTCATTATGGAGTTATAGGCAACAAAGGAACATTTTAGATATAAAAATAAGAATAAATGCAACACAAAATATTATTTATAAAATAATAAATCATTTTATTAAAAACTTGCTTGAAACTATTTCAGTGCAATTTTTATACTTTTTGAATTAGAAAAAATGGTTCACAAATAAGAAAAGTAACAAAGGAAGGTGTGCAAAGTTTAGGTGGTAAAAATTTTTTTTGTGTACTCTTTATTGTCCTAAACAAGTAACAATGTAATACAAGTTTATATTTATCCCTGCCTACTAAATAAATAATGGTACATGTTTAGTCAACAGAAAATATCTGCTTCTCCTAAAAGTTGTTTCAAAAAATGCCTGGGTACAAGAAATGATGTGTAACTGCAGCTCAGGTTATACCCAAAATGAGTATTTTGGGTATGAAATGTAGTTAGCTACAACTAGAAAAAATGAACCAAAACTTTAATTGTAGTATTAAAAGTAATACTTATTCAGTTTGTATTAATTTATTTAGTTTAGTAATTTTAATTAGATCTTTAATCTAATTAAAATTAAATCCCTATTCTTTTTTAATTTTATCTAAAAATATCAAATTAAAAAAATAAAACATACCTAAAACGTCTTGATAAAAGTTGCTCTCCCTAAAATTTAAAACAATAGTATATCAGTTACTGCTGGTTTAAGTTGGCACAAAAATGTATTTGTGAAAACATATTGAAACATATATTTCTAGAGGGAGACAGTTATGGCCAAAAATATCAGACCACCCATTATTTACAGCAAAAAACTATTTTTGTAACTTTTTCATGTTCAAAACTATCGTAATGTTATTACTAGTTTATTAACATTTATTACTAGAAAATATTTTAATTCAACATACATGAGCATAAAGGAATAAAGAAGTCGCAGTTACATTATCTTTTTATAAAATTAATTACTTAAGATGTTTTAGAACAGCCTTTACTCTTCATGTCGTTGAGACAACAGGAGGTTCACAATATTCAGGCTATATTTTACCTTATTTTAATTATGGTCTTTTTAAGAACTAGATTGGGTTCTGATAAAAACTTCTGCTTTCAACTTTACTCAAGTTTTTATTGGAGTTTAAATTGGATAAATTGCACTGCCACACAGCAAGAACACTAATCGGTTTATCTTAGAGTCATGTCTTAGAAAATTTTCAATTCGGAATCAATTGTTCTTTTAAATTTGCAAACAGTCTTTAAAGTTGATAGTCTCATCTTGTTGTAAAAGAGTTAAACTAACAAGACAGTCAACAGTGATTGCATTCCAAATCATTATTGCTAAAAATTAGACACTTTTGACATGTCTGAAGACTTGATGTGGTGAACGATATCATGAAGACTTGATGTGGTGAACAATGTCATGAAGACTTGATGTGGTTAATGATATCATGAAGACTTGATGTGGTGAACAATGCCATAACCAGTTGTCTTATTCAATATATGCAGCAATTATATTGTTTAGATTTGCCTTCTTCTAATAAAAGTTCTACTTGTGTACATTTAGCGGGTGGTGTTGTAGTCATACTCTAAGATTATAATTATTGAATTACATATTGTTTTAATGTATATAGAGCATAAAAGACTTTTTTCTATTTGTATACAACACAATCACCTAAGCAACATGTGATTGTTTAGTGAGTTGCCAGGATAGATACTTTGTATTTTAATTACTATGAGCGGTCAGATCTTTTTGGCCATAACTAGATATATAAATATATATACATATATATATGCATATATATAAATATATATATATATGTATATATATATATATGTATGCATATATATAAATATATATATATATGTATATATATATATATGTATGCATATATATAAATATATATATATATGTATATATATATATATATGTATGCATATATATAAATATATATATATGTATATATATATATATGTATATATATATATGTATATATATATATATATATATATATATATTATATATATATATATATATATATATATATATATATATATATATATATATATATATATATATATATATATATATATACAGTAGGAATTGAGTAAATAAGTGCTAAACATCAGCGCCCCTTATATCTTCTTTGAAATCAGTTTGAAGTGGGTAACCAAGCTATATTATTTTTTCTAAAAAAATGAACAGTGATTGGTTGCCCTTTTTGAGGAAATTATGAGAATAACCAGAAGGGTGCCGATAACCGACACCTATTTTGACTCCTGCATATTGTAGTGTATAAAGTATAGCAATCTTAAAAGATGCAACTATAAAAATAAAACTTGTATAACATATATGTTTTCCAAACAAGTACTTTACATTTTATGAACACTTAAGTACTTAAATTATTTTTATAAAAAATAATCCTTATATAAAATAAAAATATTAACAAGTATAACATACAAATTAGTGTTATTTATATATCATTTCTATGATTAGTATTGTTATTATTATTTATTGTTATTATTATGTGATATTAATTTTAATAATAAGCATTTTAATGAAATTTAGTGATATTAATTTTAATAATAAGCATTTTAATAATCCTTAATGATATTAATTTTAGTAATAATACTTTTAATTGTTATGTGATGACAACAATTATACACTAAAGCCATTGCATTTAAAGTAATTAAGTTTAACCGGTTTTTAAAAAACTGCTAATCTATTTATAAAGCAAAAAGTGTTTGTTTACATTTATTCCATTTTACTTTATTATTTTTTTTCTTTGTTTTTGTTTTATTTTTTGTACATATATTGTCTGATTTAAATAGGGACAACATAAAAGGAGTGTGCATACCATGACTGAAATAAATAGAGAGAACATGCAGGCAGTTGTACATATATAAACTGCCAAATAGGGAGGACACGGGAGGAGTGTACATTTATCAACTCAGGGTTAATGCCAACCCTTACCACGATGTACACACTCCCTGCATGCTCTCCCTAATTAGCTCAGTCGATGCATGTGCTCATTCAGTCCATTGCAAAAATATTAATTAAGTATATTCCCTGTTGTAAAACACCATTTGCATTTAAAATGACAAAGTTCAAGTGGTAAAATATCAAAATTCACGAGGTAAAATGATAAGATAAATTTTAATGTGGTAAAATCCAGTGAAAAGTGCCAATTACATTTGGAAATGACAATTTCATGATGGAAAATACCATGATTATTGTATTGTAAATAGTGAAATATCATGGTATTGAAAAATACCATCATACTTTTTTTACAGATTGCATGAGTTATGAGTGTATTTACTAAACCAGAGAAAATTATAAGATTAGCACAAATTTAATATTTATATAATTAAGCAGCAAAAAGATAAATAATTATTTATTACTATACTTTTAATGTTATTTTAATTAGTGTTAATAATTATTACTATTATTTTTGTTGTTATTGTAGTTATTGTTGTTATTATTGTTATTACTATTTTTATCTTCATCATTATTATTATTGACTGTAACTTATTATTTTTTTAAAAAAATTATATAATCCTTAGGGTTGATTAAAAGTCACAAAACTCATATAAATATAAGTATAAACAAAAAATTTGAAAAACATTGCTCCACAAGCAACAAAAACATTGCTCCATAGCAAGCAACAAAAAGAGCAACTAAAATATTATTCTCACAGCACTAAGTGATAATGATGGGTCTGAATTTCCAAGAGAACTATTATTGCGCATGCGTAACAAATTCGATATAGGTTCATCATTTTGTATAGGCTGAAAAACATCAGAGCTAGTTGAACGACCGAATGATGGTTTGATTTCTTCAGGTTCCAATGTATATAAGTTGGGATGTTCTGATGAGTTTGCAGGTAAAGAGTTTTGTGAATCATATCGAAGCTAGTTGGAAACAAAACTTTACAAAATAAATAATGCAAAAACAAAACAAACTTAAATAAACATGAAAAATGGGAAACAAGTTTAATAAACTCTATTTAAGCTATATAAATTACCCAATATATATATATATATATATATATATATATATATATATATATATATATATATATATATATATATATATATATATATATATATATATATATATATATATATATATATATATATATACATATATATCTTGAACATCGTAATAAAATAAGTAATTATTTTTAAAAATAACACATTGTTTTCTAATCTTGACATGTTTTGTAAAACTTATTTACATTTTCAAAAGATTATTTTACAATAAAAAAATACTCTGAAATAAATATTAAAAAAATAGAAGTCTTTACAGAGAAATTACTGTCATTTTTGTCCATTAATACTTCTCTCTAAAGACTTCTACCTTTAATATTTATTTCAGGTTTTTTTTATTGTAAAATTATCTTTTGAAATGTAAATAAATTTTATGAAACATGCCAAGAATAAAAAACATTGTGTTATTTTTAAAAATAATCATATATATATATATATATATATATATATATATATATATATATATATATATATACACACAAAGAATTGGGGTGATTAGACCTTGGGAACAAAAAAAACCCTAATTTTTGGGCGCACCCAGCCCTTAACATGGGAGCAACAAGTTTATAAAATATTTTCTTTACTATTTTTATCTAAATTTATATTCATCAAAAAATTTCAAATTTCATGCAATAATCTCTTATTTTAAGAGTATTCCAGCTGAACCTTTTATGCTCTGATTAAGCCTGACTATTTTTTAGAGGTGAGGTTCATAATAAATAGTAAGAATTTGAAATTTTAAGAAAATTGGACAATTTTTAGTGGTAGCAGATTTCAATTGAAGCTTCAAGATTGACACAATTTTTCAAATTTGTCTATAATCAGAAGAAACTTGTAACTACCAGGTATTATATTAATGTAACTACCAGGTATTATATTAATGTCCTTCTTCCCTTATATATTATTTATTATACAGAAAAGCTGGAAAAAAATTTCTGTTAATTAAACAGTTTTATCCAAAATTGGCTTCTTTTTTTTTTTTTTTTTGTGCTGTTGTTTGTGGCCATTTTACAGGCAAATTAATAACTTATTTGAAACTTTTTTTAGATTGTATATAAAAATTTAAAAATTGACAAGTTAGATAAAAATGGCTTATTCAAAAGTTTAAAATATTTCATACTAGAAACTATTACTATTGCGTTTGACAAAGATATACAAGGATCTAGGCTGACAGCTGCTAGTCAGGATCTAGCCTGACAACTGTTCCTCAGCTTTTATGTTTTCTTGCACAATTTACCAAAAAAACTAAAAGAGAGGGTGCAAATGAAACATTAAAATTAACACTACCATTATATAATCAAGCAAAATTAAAACAATTGAACCATATAAAATGGCAGAAGAAATCATGACATAATTTAATGGGACGACTGAATAAGCACAAATTTCGTAAGTGCAAATGGTGCTAGTGTGAACTGGCATAAATGCGAACTGGCATAAGTACAAAGCAGTTACAGAAACTGGCATAAGTGCAAACTGCCAAAAGTGCGATTTGACATAAGTGCGCTGAATAAATTTACAAACATTGGCATAAGTAAGAACTGTCATAAGTGCGAGCTGGCATAAATGCAAAGCAGTTGCAAAAACTGGCTCAAATGCAAACTGGTATAATTGCGAATTGGCATTAGTGCACCGAACAAATTTGCAAACATTAGCATAAGTGCGAATTTGCATAAGTGCAAACTGGCATAAGTGCAAAGCAGTTGCAAAAACTGGCATAAGTGCGAATCAGCCTAAATGCGAACTGGCATAAGTGCGCCGAATAAATTTCCAAACTTTGGCATAAAGTGTGAATTGGCATAAGTACGAACTTATGCCAGTTTTTTAAACTGCTTCGCACTTATGCCAATTCACACTTATGCCAAATCAGACTTATTCCAATTAGCACTTATGCCAAATCAGACTTATTCCAATTAGCACTTATGCCATTGTTTGCAAAATCTTTTGGCGCACTTAAGCCAGTTCGCACATATGCCAATTCAAGCTTATTCAGCCTCCCATATTTAATGAGTATCCATTGAAACTCTGACAAGAATATCTAAAAAATTAAGAACAAGTTTACAAATACAATGAGTTTCTGCCCATAAGATAGATTAGCTGATGCAGAGGATAAACAGTTTCCGGTCAGCAAGATGACTGATAGGAAGGTATCCATAGATTCAGTTGATCTTAAACTTAGCCGGGAAAAAAAGACATGAATCATGACAGAAAGGTTGCTGGAAAAGAAAGAATCAATAAAGAAAAAAAACAATCAAATATCTTGAGATGTTCTAACAACAATTTAATGGAAACAGATGAAGTTTGTCTTCATCATGATGTAAATGAACTTGGAAATAGTTATGAAACAAAGCAGTATTGTCAGAAAGAAACTTTGACTAAAAACGTCCATATCTTCAGCAGCTCCTACTAGTGATTTATATCTTATCAATTCATTATTAGAATTTAAAGCTATTGATTTAACTATTACTAATGGTGCTATAAAAGCTTTTAGCAATCAGATGTGGTACCTCACTGAGAAATTGGTTCTGGTATCTCTCTTTTATAACAATTTAGAGGAAAAATAAAGGTAAAAGATTGTTAATAAAATACTATCGCTAAAAAATTATGTAAAAACAAATGAATCTATATTAAATTCTGCTGGGATTGTTTATTTCTTCTAGTTTTAATTTAACTATTTATATTTTACACACATTTGATCTTGTTATGCTGTACATATATTTAAATATTGTGTACAGGATAAGAAAATCTAATGTTAATATAACAATAGCTTCTTTGTTGAAATGCTTTATACTTACTTTATATTTTTATAATATAATGTTAAAATATTTGACTTAACATGTTCAATGTATAATATATGCTTGAATTTAAATTTATCAAAATTAGTCTTTAGAACGGTTACAACATATTTCAAATCAGTCCAAAAAAAATGCTAAATAGACTCTGACTGATTCTTTTGGTGGATTTACCAATTATTTTAATGAATAGACAGGGGTGTACCCTCATGGTCGCCCAGTAGCACGGGACAACTTGTTTTGTCCAAGGGCAACTGAAATTTAAAAAAAAATACTTGTTAGTAGCCCAGCAGGACGACCAGACAGTTTAAAAAAGAAACAACATGAAACAGTTATTGACTACGACAAAAACGACAATCTTTAAAAGTTGTATTTATAGTTATCTTTTTAATAATATCTCTTTGAAACAAAAGTTATTTAACAATGTTTTTTAACAGGTTATAATGTTTCACTTTTTTTTATTAATTAACTTACTTTTAATTAAACTGTTTCTTATTAAACGTTTTTTAGTAGTCAGACATTTATTTTTTTTTTCTTCCATATTTTTACCTGAGAAAAAATACAAAAAAAAACTATTATAGCAGACTACTGATTAACATAGCGGACAACTCAAATGAGAAAAAAAAACTATTTAGTCGCCCGCAGGACAACTGGGAAAAATCAGAGGGTACACCACTGATTGACCAAACAAGTTTCATTGTAGTAGTTCTTAACTGGGATACCATTTCACCAAAAATGAAAGACCTAACTGAAAAAATAATAATCTTAAGTTGTGTGAAAAAGGTGACCGCACCCCATCTTCTAATGGCCTTCGCCAAATAGCATATATGATTTTTAAACTTATTTATCTTACTCTCGTTATACCAAAAGTTTCTTTAAATCAGAATTAAGTAAAAAATGTATCTTAGGTTATCCCTAGATTCGTCTTAGATTTATATACTAAAAATAGGAAAACTTCAATTTTGTTCCTAAATGGTTACTTTAATTTAAATCTGCTACCACTAAACATAGTCTAATTAAGCTCAAATTTTGCTTGATTTTTAGTTTGAAGTAACCTCCTCACCAAAAAAAGTCAGGCTCCTCTACTCTAAAATTTGAAAATTATGGGGCAGCAGGATTAACCTAATATATATATATATATATATATATACATATATATATATATATATATATATATATATATATATATATATATATATATATATATATATATATATATATATATATATATATATATATATATATATATATATGATGAAATCAGGATTTCTGATGAGTCTTTATTGATGAAACACAGTTAAATGAAAAAAAAATTTTTTTAAGCAATTTTCTACTAATTTATATATATATATATATATATATATATATATATATATATATATATATATATATATATATATATATATATATATATATATATGATGAAATCAGGATTTCTGATGAGTCTTTATTGATGAAACACAGTTAAATGAAAAAAAAATTTTTTTAAGCAATTTTCTACTAATTTATATATATATATATATATATATATATATATATATATATATATATATATGTATATATAAATATATAAAATATCCAGGACTTAGTGTCAAACAATGTGAAAAACTATGAAATTACACATTTTTCAAAATGAAAAAGAAAATTTAAATCCTTCCTTTATTTCTAAACAATTAGCAGTAAGTTAAAAAAAAATATCTTACTTATTTTTATTCTGAGATTTAAAGATCTTTGACACATTTGTTTGTTCTCAGTAATTTATTGACACTAAGCCTTTGATATATTAACTATAAATATATTATTATACGTATGTGCATTTTTTAAATACATTTTCTTCCTAAAATAAATGACTAAACAGGGAATACACACCTACTAAAAGTTTAAATGTGCTTGAATTTTTCCCATGCACATCAAGAGATAATTTGAAATCTACATACACAAACACAACTTACACTAACACAAATTAGTAATTAAAATGATAACATTAGCAGTAATTGTAAGCAGATAAAGTGTATATATATATATACATATGCATACATACATATATACATACATACATACATACATACATACATACATACATACATACATACATACATACATACATACATACATACATACATACATACTTACATACTTACATACATACATACATACATACATACATAAATTCATTCATACATACATACATACATACATACATACATACATACATACATACATACATACATACATACATACATACATACATACATACATACATATATAAATATATACATATATATATATATATATATACATATATATATATTTATATATATATATATATATATATATATATATATATATATATATATACATATATATATATATATATATATATATATATATATATATATATATATATATATATATATATATATATATATATATATATATATATAAATATATATATATATATATAATCATTAATTTATTTGTAATATTTTTGTTTATTAGTGTTTTGTATTATGTTATAACATTCAATCAAAGATGTATTTGATATAGAACGGTATTTTCCTAAAAAAAATAAACAAAAAGGAGACACAAAGAAGGGATAAATGGCTAAATAATTAATAGGAATTTACAAACTGATAAAAAATTTTTACCTATGAATCCAAGGTGTTTTTGTAAATTTTAAATTCATTTTTATTTAGTTAAACCCATTGAGAAATAAGTTAGTAACTAGCTAGGCTCATGGTAACTAATGATCAATTTTCTATTTATTTTTATTATTGTTATTAACAAAATGCTATTTTTTTCATAGTTTTTCATTATTGATTGGTTTTAAGTATAAACTTGTATGCTAAACTTTTGAAGCCTAATTACTATTAATTTATTTTTATGATACAGCGGAGAAAATAGAATTAGCCTCACCATGTGCTGATCCAATATTTTGTAAATCTGTAAACAAGTTTGTGCGGTACAACTTTTGTATCCACACACATATAATTACTGTTACAAACAACAACTTTTTAGATTATAATATAGCATAATTAAATTGCGGAACATTTGATAAAACCATAAAATGTATAATACTTGATATTTGCGGTAACAAATAGAATTAGCCTCATCAATAATTATTTTCAGTTTACTTGTATATTTTGATCTGGTGATACGCATTTGTGAGTTAGTTTTTTATTATTATTTGTAAGTTAAACAAAGACTGTGAAATCAGTGCTCATAAAGTTTTTAACATTTGGTTTTTGATACCTTTATTTGAAATGGGACGTGGTAAGCGTTTAACGAATGAAGAATTAGCAGCAATCAAAGCATACAAAGATACAGGCTTATCTAATCGGGAAATTGCAAAGAAAATTAAAAGATCTCCAAAAGTGGTTAACAATTACTTCAAGATTGGCGTTAATTATGGAGCCTATAAGGGAAGTGGTGGCAAACGTAAAATTGATAATCGTACTAAACGAGTTATTGTACGTCGTGCTGCTGCTCAGCACATGACTGCATCTCAAATTCGTGCTGATTTACAATTACCTGTATCTGTTCAACGTGTGAGACAAATCTTACATGAAGATCCAAACACAGTTTGGAAAAAGCGTAAACCAAAACCAAAACTTACTGCTCGTCATAAAAAAGTTAGATTACAATTTGCGAAAGAACACATGTCTTGGCAAGAAGAGTGGCATCAAGTTCTCTTCAGTGATGAAAAAAAGTTCAATCTAGATGGTCCTGATGGCTATCAATATTACTGGCACGATCTTCGAAAAGAGAAAGAAACTCGGATGAGTCGTAACTTTGGGGGTGGAAATGTTATGGTTTGGGGGGCTTTTTCCTTTGCTGGAAAACTTCCACTGGCATGGATTTCAACAAAAATGAATTCACAGGACTACATTGACTTATTAGAAATAAGTTTACTTGAACATGGTGAGGAATTGATGGGTGAAACTTTCACTTTCCAACAAGATAATGCTACTATCCATAATTCAAAGCTTACAAAAGCTTGGTTTAGAGAAAAAAATATTCACGTAATGGAATGGCCCGCACGTAGTCCAGACCTTAACCCAATTGAAAATCTATGGGGAATACTTTCTAGAAAGGTTTATGAAAATGGTAAGCAATTTGAATGCACTTTGGAGCTGAAAACTCGTATCAGAGAAGCTTGGAATGAAATATCTATAGAAACTATCCAAAATCTTGTGACTAGTATGTCAAACCGCATATTTGAAGTCATTAAAAATTCAGGAAGCTATACTAAATACTAAATGAGCAAAAAAACAAAATATTTTCTTTATTTTTTGTATATAACGCTAATGAGGCTAATTCTATTTTCTCCACAAATTGAATATTTTTAATTTTTTTTTCCATTTGGAATTAATTAAGCATACCAATTTATAAACTTTTTAGTTGTAGTAGAAGTAACAAGAAATAAAGTAGATTTCATAATTGTTTACCTGCAATTTTTGTTAAATTAGAACAAAAAATAAAGGTGAGGCTAATTCTATTTTCTCCGCTGTATAAGTTGTTGATTTCTTACCAGATAAATTTAGACTATTTATAATAAACTACATTGAATTTTTCTAAAATAAGTTATCCTTTATTTATATCATGACATGTTTAGCTCTGAACCTCATTAAATAACCTTAAAAGTCAAAAATCACTAATTGCTACTTAAAAAATGCCACACTTATTTACTATTTATTTTTTAAAACACTATATATTTAATAATCTTTGTTTGGTGTGCTTAAGTCAGCAAATTACTGATTTAGTGAACTTTCTTTATGACAATTATAAGCAATTTATAGATTAATTTTTTTATTGCTGTTGTAATTGATTTATAGTGGCACCCATTGCCTACATTTGCTTGTTTGCACCCATTGCTTACACTTGCTTGTTTGCACTCTTACAACCTTGCAACCATTTGCATCTCGTTTATACATGAGGTAAATTAGACAATGTCTATGTGCCATAATAGTTGAAACTATATACTAATAACAAAAAATGTTGAATATAAGATGATAATAAATAGTAACTTTAAATTAAACAAAATTTTATTAAATTTCATGAAAAGATAAAAAACTAAAGCACAATTACAAAATTTTAAATTTAGTTTTAAATATTCATGTTGAAAAAAAATTAATATAAAATAATCTATTTTAAAAAAGCTAAAAGTACATAAAAATAATAGATTTTATTCAAAATTAAATCTCATTTTACAGTTGCAATTAAAAAGCTTTTTTCAATAGTTAATTAAAACCAAGGATGCTTAGTCACAAAAAGACTCAAGCTTTAAATCTTTATTTTTTCCTGGTCTCTATTGTTCAGGAGCTCTGAAAATGATGAGTGACTTATAATCTACAAAAAGAAAAAAAATATTGAATGACTTGGAACAAAAAAGAAATAATCATTTTGTGAAATTTAAATTTGGACTCCTTTTTAAGACTCTCTGATTAAAAAATAATGCTTTCAAAATGTTGCATAAAAATATCAAAATAAAATCAAAGTAAACATTATATAACAAGAGAATACAGATTTAGTGTAATGAAAGTCCCGTTATGCATACGTAAATAACTGTAAATACTTTTGTAAGTAAAATGTGTACACTGTAACAGTTCTTAATATATATATATATATATATATATATATATAATATATATATATATATATATATATATATATATATATATATATACATATATATATATATATATATATATATATATATATATATATATATATATATATATATATATATATATATATATATATACATATGAATAACAAATTTTTTAATAAAATAAAATTTTTAGGGGTCACTCAAGACCCATAAATATCAGACGGGTCCCTAATATTTTGAAAAAAAAAGTTCTTTGAAAGCATTCATGTTGGGTTTCAAAAGAAGTCAAATTTTATAAAACATCTAAAAACAATAATATACATTTTATATAAAGATTACTAATTTAATCGATAAAACAATAGTTTTTAAGCCATTCAATTTAATGGCTTAAAAACTATTGATTTTTAACAAAAAATTAAAAAAGTACATATTTTCATAGTTTTCAACTTTTTTAATTTGTGTTTTCATAAATTCTTTTTATTATTTTTGAAATTTTATATTAGGGTGCATCCATTTAAATGGAACTTATATTATGGTGCATCCATTGCCCCATTCTTTCAAAAAAAGATATATACCTTTTCTTAAAACATTTTATTTGTTCTCACAAGCAACAATACAAAATATATTTACAATATATATATACAAGCAACAATATAAAATATATTTACAATATATATATATATATATATATATATATATATATATATATTTATATATATATATATATATATATATATATATATATATATATAAATATATTGTATTGTTAGAAGTTATATTGTGTCACTAGCATATTTTCAAGTACCGAATTGTAATTAAAGATATTTTATTAACACATTAAAAATCATACAGACAGTTTTTTTTTCTCACTATAACAAAAGTTACAAATAAAATCTTAGTTAAAATGATAAAGTTATTTGAAAAATAACTTTATCATTTTTTTCAAATATGAACAAAATTTTATTTTGAAAAAAATATGATTTTTTTAAAACGTATACATAAAACGTAACATAGTATTTGTTTATTTTCTTATAATTTTACAGTTGACTTTTGGTTATTTTATTAACTGTTAATAAATTTTTTCTTATTTATTTTGTGAACTCTTTTTAATAGTGTTTTTAAACAATAAAGATTTTATCAGTTACCGATAACATATTTGTGATCATAGTTTATTTTCATAAATTAAACGAACGTCATTAAAATATATATACATATATATAAATATATATATATATATATATATATATATATATATATATATATATATATATATATATACATATATATATATATATATATATATATATATATATATATTTATATATATATATATATATATATACATATATATATATATATATATATATATATATATATATATATATATATATATATATACTATATATATATATATTATATATATATATATATATATATATATATATATATATATATATATATATATATATATATATATATATATATATATATATATATATATATATATATATATTAGGGTTATGACTTTTTTCAACCCTATGCTCCTGTACTGTAGTTTGATGAACTTTTACCTAAAAAGCACGAAATGAACTATTATTTGCATATCTTTGGAAAAAAGTTCACCCCATCATTGAAAAACTGATTTTGACACAAGTACTACTATGTAACTCAGTGGGCACAAGACGCATTTTAAATGTCTAAAATATGTATTAATGTGTTTTAATAGGTATTTTAAACGTTATAAACATGTTTTGTGCCCACTTGGAATACATAGTAGTACCTATGTCAAAATTGATTTTTCAATGGCGGGGTGAACTTTTTTCAAAAGATATGCAAATAATAGTTCATTTCATGCTTTTAAGGTAAAAGTTCATCAATCTACAGTACAAGAGCATGGGGCGGAAAAAAAGTCCTAACCCTAATATATATATATATATATATATATATATATATATATATATATATATATATATATATATATATATATATATATATATATATATATGTATATATATATATATTATATATATATATATATATATATATATATATATATGTATATATATATATATATATATATATATATGTATATATATATATGTGTATATATATATATATTTATATATATATATATGTATATATATATATATATATATATATGTATATATATATATGTGTATATATATATATATTTATATATATATATATATATATATGTATATATATATTTATATATATATATATATGTATATATATATATATATATATATATATATATATATATATATGTATATATATATAAATATATATATATATATAATATATATATATATATGTATAAATATATATACATATATATATATATATATATATATATATATATATATATATATATATATATATATATATATATATAATATATATATATATATATATCACTGCCCCAGACCTGTCACAAGACCCAACAAGAGGCAATCAACCATCACAAATGTTAAACAATGACAACTATTTCAAGCCTAATTTACAAAGAATTTTATGCTGATAAAAAATCATTCAAAACATAGATTTCAAACAAAAAAAATTTAAATGTTTAATTTAAAGTAAAAACTTAACATATTTCAATAAAGCACAAATACTTGCTTACAGAAAATTAAAAATACAGAATACAAAACTAGAATCAACTTACTTTATAACTTTATAACATTAACTTGCTTTTATAAACTTTTTTTAAATAGGTTAAAAAAATTTTATTTGTAACATAAATGAAACAATGTAAAGAAACTTTTAAATGCTCAATGTTTTAAACAACATTAACTCTTCTTTGTTAATACTACACAAAACTTAAAATGGTTCCAAAGATTAAGAGATTGTAGTAGAAGCTGAGGCCAAAACCAAAACTTAAAAACTGGTAAAAATATGAAGAAAAAAATCCAGACAATAGCAATTGTGTGCTAAAATTTCTTTTATAGTCAAAACTTTGAGACATTTTTTTGAGTGATGGCTAAGATACATCAGCAACATTCTGGAGTTTAAAAATCTGAATTGGACCCGTTTTTAATTCAAAACCACATTTTCATTATTTTATGCTAAATATATTTATATAGAGAGATATAAAATATATTGTAAAATATGGTGAGAAAATGTAAACTAGAAAAAATGCTACAAAATATTAAGTGATAATTTGTGATTCATAATTTAGTCTCAGAAATGTTGTTATCCAAAAGTATTTTTTATCAAAAAAATGTCTTCCACAAGCACTAATGAGCAGAATAAAAATGAAAATAATCAAAATATATAGTTCAATAAACATAAATTAAATTATTTGTCATTTATGAAAAAAAGAACAACAACAAAATACAATTCAAGGATTTTCAGAACAATGACACAAATATTTTATATTTGCTAGAATTTTTAAAGAATGATGCACAAGTTTGCAAAAAAAGGAATAACCATTAGAGACACCCAGATCAAGACTAGTTCAAGACCAAGACATTTATATCTATAACCAAGGCCAAGATATTAGTTTGTTATATGAATAACTGTAAAGAAATCAATACTTGGCAAAAAATCTGAATACTGAAAAGATGTTTTATAGCAATATTTTATTTTTCCCCAATATTTTAAGAGCATTTTATAAGTGTTCCGCATACATAACATTTGGTTGTTGCAGTCATCGTTAAAAGTGAATCTTGTTATATTTTATGATTTATATTGATAGAACATTTTATATCCAACTTTTCATGTTTAGAGTACATTCTAGTGTATTATCCAGATCATTATTTTTTCTTAGATCTTTGTGTTGTTAACCTTATTTTTGTTTATTTCAGTTATTATTTCATTGTTAATTATGTATACTATATACTAGCTCTATCCACTATTCTATTATATTCACTAGCAAAATGTTAAGGAATACCAGTTGATCACAAACAAAAAACATATATTCAACCCTTTCAGAATGAAAGATATTTTACCAGGACATGAGCATCGCACAAATAGTGAGTATAGTAGGCATATCAATTAGGAGCTATCTTTTAGCCACTCCTTTACAATAAAATCATCACAAACCTTATTAATCATTTACTCACAGAAAATGAAACACAAGTTCTAACCATGTGGCTTGTTTACAGCCTGGCTGGACAATATATGCCAAATAAAATCTATTTAGACGCCAACAAGAAATTTGAAAGAATAATGAAGTTAAGGTTCTTTTTTAATGATAAACTAAGCTTTACAACCTAACTAAACAACAGAGAAAAGCTTTAAAAAATTTGGAATCAAATAAACTTATCACCCTAAAAAAAGCTGATAAAGGAGGAAGTATCACTATTCTTAACACAAGTGATTATAAAACAAAATTAAAGATTTGCTATTTGATGACAAAACCTACAGGCCACTTCTATATGACCCAACTTTGCATACAATAAACAATATCATATCACTTATTGACTTTTTGCTAAGTAAAAACACCAATGATAAAACCAATATACCTTGTTGCAAACAACTTTTTTATGGTCTACCGAAAATACGCATAATATATAATAAATAAACAACTGTTTCTGCTTGTGACAGTCCAAACTTTTTATCGCGTTTTATCACTGAACTTATACATTCTCTTGTAAAATCACTTCCAGCATATTTTACGTACACTAACAATTTCCGTTTTATTTTTGAACAATACAAATTTATCTCACATTAGTTCATGTTCATCAAAGCAGATATCAACACATACTAAAGGCATTTGAGCAAAGGTATTGAAGCGGTAAAGTTTATATGGAAAGGACACCTAAGGAGAAACTACCTCATAAATGTCCATCTTCCTATCTATTATACTTGATATCATTCTTACCAACACTATTTTGAAATCCAATGAACAACATTATTGAAAAATCTATGGTACTAGCATGGAAGCACATATGGCCTACCTTACACTAACTATTTTATGGGCTGCTTTATACTATTGTTACCAAACAACTCCTACACACTATTACATTTTACAAACATTTAATTGATGACATTTTTTTGACTTTTACAGGCTCCAGAGAAGAACTCTTATTGATTTAGACATTTATGAACAACCTTCGCTTTACCATCAAATTTGCTTTTAAATTATACTTGAACTATTTGGTAAATTAAGCAATGTCCTAATTAATAGATTTATTCATTCAAAATGAAAAATTGTTCTGTGTTTGAAATCAACTCTTAATTGCTTTTATCAATATCATTGTGATGATTAAAGTTTAAAAATTTTGGAAATTTTTGAATAAAAACATTTTATAACTTTAAAATTATTTTAAAAATTAATAAAAATGATAATAAAAAAAAGTTAATAAAAAAAATTATGTTATATACATGAAATAAAAATAAAAATTAAAGAGTATCTTAATGCCAGACGTTTCATATACAGAATAAACTCAAAGATGCCTTGTGTGACTGGAACAAACAGATGCTCCATATACGGAACATTCTAAATTTACCCTGAAACATGAAAATTTTTCAGAAATTTTATTTCTATTTCTATTTAAATTTAGTGCTTATTTCAAATTTGTCTTTTTTTAAAAAAAAATCTTTACTTAAAAATACAAAAGCAGGTTGGTACAGATTATACTTGTTTTATGACATTTTTAATCAGCATAAAAAGCCTTTATAACATTTATTCAAAAATAAATGGAATTTATAAGCAAACTAAAGCCATAGATTTAGGTCTGGATTGCACAAAAAGCATACTCAAACTTATATAAAATACTTTTAGTAGAGATGTATTTTACAGAAAATTTAATTGTAATAAAAATTTATTTGAAACAAAGCCCAGCTTTTCGTTTGTAAAAAATCTCCATAACTAAATAAATGTGCTATTCATTACGTGCTCTTTATCAACTGAAACATTAATTTATATGAAAAAGTTACCTCATCCTGATCTTCTTCTGAAACTGCTTTTTCAACAGCATTAATTAAAACTTTCATATCATTTTCGTTAGAAACTCCATACTCATTAAAATCGTCTTCACTCATAGTTTTAAAATAGGCAAAGTTTACAGTCTTCGGAAAAATCTCTAGATATTTTGATATGTTATTTCTTTCAAAAAAACTCACAAGATCTTGTCGACCTGGTATTTGATCCATATTTCGATTGATTTTTTCAAAATTATATACTGAGTCCTCCATTTTTATTAATGTACAATTAGAATACCAAATTTTAAACAAAATTGCATATAACTAATATTCTGTTTCTACAATTTTTGATTGCTATGTTGTTGTTCTTGTAAACTTTAACATGCTGAACAGCTTTCTAACTTTAAAGACCTATATTCCCATATTTACATTTAATATAAAACAGATTCACTTTGGTTTACAGTAAATTTAGGATGTTACACACAGTATTTCACCTTAAAAATGGGAAAACTATGACTCGGAAAGAATTTCCACATAAAGAAACAATTCTAACATAATATATGTTTATACTTAAAACTGGCAAAATTTCTCGCGTTTCTGAAATTTGGCGATTCTTTTCAAACTACATATTATTATCTAAGCACGGTTATTAATATAAAATCTTATTATTTAGTGTTACTTAAAATACGCCTAAATATTGTTCTGTGTTTTACAAACTTAAAAATAATAAATATTTCGCGTTGTAAAAATTAACTTATATGTATAGTAATATTAATGAACAAACGTAAAGAATAGAAACCATTAAATAGATTATAAGACCATATATATTATAAGACCATATCCTTATGTGACAGATTATAAGACCATATCCTTATGTGACTATAATATGGTAAATATGATTATATTAGTTTCAAAAATATTGAGTTTATTGATCTAAATGATTTTTACCCCTGCTGCAAATAGACGACAAAGTATGTTTTAGTTTTTAACAAAATGGGAATCCAATTAAAAACTAACAAATATCTTATTAGTATCAACCGAAAGTAAATTTTTGGCAAGACAAAAAAAAATTTTCTTTGACCTTTCTATTAATTAGAACTAATTACTTTGCTATTGCGAAGTCTTAATACTACTTTTAACATTTAAATGCTAACGAGGTTGATTCTTTTTTGTCCTTCAGGTTTTTTAAGTACAATGTATGATAATTTTTAGTGATACTTAAGTTATTTAGAACAAAACAACCGTTAACATAGTTCTCGTACACATTCTTGTTCTCGCAACACAGTTCTCGTAAACATAGTTTTCGCGCACATTCTCGTTTTTCGTAACATTCTTAGCGTTCTCGCCTAATTTTCGGCCAGAACTTACATTGTTTCAAATGATATTTTTACAAAAAAAAATTAAAACTTGTTATAAAAATCTGCATACAAAACTGTATTTTTATTTATTTTGTTTATTAAGAAAAATGTAAGTGTTTTACTATTGAATGAATGGCTGAATTGACCGTCCTACAATATTGTGATACATTATAAATTAATTTATGAAATTATAGTACAAAGTTTTTATTAAGTAGAATACTACTTTATTTTACAGTTTTAGCATTTATTTATATTAACTTTTTATTTTAATTTACATTAATTTATAAGTTAATATAAATAAATAATAAAATTACAAAATAAAGTCGCATTTTGTTTATTAAAAAGATTACAAGAAAAAATTTTTTGTGAAAAAATTATAAAAAACGCATAGACTCATAAGATCTCAAAAAACGCATAGACTCATAAGATCTCAAAAAACGCAAAGACTCTAAGATCACGATTTTATTATCAGGCTCTTTACAATATGGTCAATTTTAATAAAAAATGTCTGTAGTGAAATTATAAATATAATGTCTGTAGTGAAATTATAAATATAATGTCTGCAGTGAAATTATAAATATAATGTCTGTAGTGAAATTATAAATATAATGTCTGTAATGAAATTATAAAGCATTTTTATGTATTAAATTAAGAAACTTAATAAGATAAATTGTTAAACGAAACAATATGCAAAAACGATTAAAAATAAATTAATATATTTTTAATTAAAAAGTATGGCTTTTTCAAATTTCTGTGAAAGAATTATCATTTTTTATATTTTCGATAACTAAAGCATAAAAGTATGTCTTCAAAAGATAAAATGGTTTTCTTTAGCTTTTCGAAAATGAGAGATTATTCCCGCAAAGGTAAAAGCCTAAATGTTTCAAAATAAAATGACGTTTGAGAAAATGGCTGTTAAATGAAAATATCAAGTTAAATAATGAAAATATTTAAGTTAGTATAAATAAAATAAGTTAAATAAATAAGTTGTATTTATTTTTTATCTTTTAAGGTAAACAAGTCATTATAATCAATAAAACAAAAAACAACAACAAAACAAAAAAACAGAAGATAAGTAAATTTTACATTTAAACACAGATTTCGAATTTAATTCGGTATAAAATGAACTAATGTAGGATTGAATGTCTGTTGATAAAACAGGTTTAATCAGTGCACCAAAAATTCCTAAAGTATCAAAATTTTCAAACTTTATAAATAAATATAATATTAAATGATACGTCAATTCGACGTTAATACAACCTAAATATGCCGATTGGGAAGTCTATTGAAAACATTGAGCCAATACAAATCAGAAACTTTTGTTTCAAATAGACTCAACTAGATCAAATCTGTCTTAAAAATAAAATAAATTTTTTTAACATTCAGTGTTAACTATAAGCCAGTAATAGATTTTCGATGTTCAATTTTTAATGTTTTTGATTTCAATTTCGAATTCGATGTTCATATTCTTAAAGCAAGTTCTTAAAGAGTAACGAATGCCGTCTTCAAAACTGTCCTCAAAACTACTAGCCTACTATATTCCTAAAACCAACTATGATTTGGAAATTGTTTTCTTTGATGGGTGAGGGAGAAGTGTTTGTGGCGAATAAATTTCAGCTACATAAAGAGCATAGCAACGTAAACAAATTGGAAAACGACGTAAGGACCAATTTAACAAAAAAAACTTGAACTTTCTTGGAACAAGGAAACAGATCGACTGTAAATCGATTTTTCTGCTGGCAACTATAAAGAAAAAAATGAAAGTTTTGCTGGCATCAATAATGGAAATAAAGAACATAATGAAAAAAAGAACATGTTTTTCGCTATTAACAATATTTTTGACGTATTGGGATCCAATACGTTAAAAATATTGTTAATGGCGAAAAAATATTGTTAAAAGCGAACAACAACAAACAACAAAAAAAAGTGAAAGTTTTTTATGTTGTTCGTTGCTAAAACTTCGATGGTGTTTAATTAAAATGATGGAATGACAAAGCGCTCCTCTATATTGGACGAGCTGAAAACAAAATTAAAGGAAAAGACAAAGTTATACGTGATTTCAAAATTTGACTGGGAAGCGGTTACGTGATTAAACCACCAATTAAATTGGTGTGTCATCTAAAAATTGATTGTGAAGCAGAAGAAGAAAATGAACTTGAAGAGACTATTGGAATCCGAGCAAAAGTGGATATCATAAAAAGAGAAACAAGACAAAAAAAATACGAAACATATGAAATGTTTTTATAAGGGTATTAAGCATTGAAGTAAAATTGAACTATCTCATGATAATTGTACATGAAATGGCTAATTCTGTAAAGCGACTTGGAGTTTAATATAAGGTAAGTATGGGTATTAAGGCCCGGCGGGTAATAAGGCTCACTAATCCAAACTTAGGGAAAAAATAAATTGTGAAACTTTTTTTCGACATGAAAATATTAGAGTTATCTGGTTTTATCACTGGCAGCAAAAAAAAATCAGTATTTCTTTACCGCGTGTTCGACAAAGCAAGAATACTTTGTTAGTTTCGTCAAAAATTGCTTAAGTCTAGTTTTTAAGATACGTGTTTTTACATTTTAAAATATTTTTTAAAGCTTTTATTTTTTTCAATTGCATTTATTTGCATTTAGTACTTATTTGTTATCATTACTCATCATGTAATTTTTATGCAAGTGTTGAAACAAAAGGATACATTATCGATAAACGTAACAGGTTTAAAGCGGGTAATAAGGCCCACTAAAAATCAGCCCACTGAATCTGGTCCTTCACCAGCTTCAGTCACCTAACCCAGTCCCTCAACAGTTTCAGTCGATCAACCTGAAATTAATCTTAATGCAAGTTTCAATGATTTAATGCCGAGTCCTGCTAAAAAGAAAAATATGGCTATGGTCGGTCGCAAAAAAAGTTTTAACTATGTTGCTAAAGCCCTAACGAAAGAAGATTTTCAATCTTCTACTTCTAAAGCTGTTAATAATAAGAATATGGGCAAAGGAAAAGCAAATGTTTCTAAAGACCTGAAAAAAGATTATTCTCAATCTTCCACTTCTAAAGCTGTTAATAAAAAGAATAAAGGCAAAGGAAAACCAAGTGCAAAGAAAAGTAAGTCTGTAAGTGTGGGTGTGAATGATTGGTTTTGTTTGTTATGCCAGCAAAAGTCTGTAGAAAGTATGCGACAATGTTGTAAATGTAAAGTATGGTACCACGAGGCGTGCATGGGGTATGATTCTGAAGATGAGGAAGAATTAGTATGTCCATTCTGCGAAGAATAATGTTTTTCTTTGTAACATTTCTTTATTGAATATTTTAATTTTCTGTTGTTATTCACTGTTGTATAAAAAATTGATTCTTTTAAAGTATATAAATATGCAAGATTACTTATTATTTTATAAATGTGAGATAAACTATGCATTAAAAGAATGTTTCCAAACTTTTTTCTGGTTTTTCTTTATTTATTTTTTGTATTTTTTACATGGGCCTTATTACCCCATAAGGGGGTAATAAGGCCCAATTAAGGTATGGGCCTTAATACCCATACTTACCTTATTTGTCAATTAAATCTACACACATTAATGATTTTTGTTTTGCTTGTCGTTTGATTTTTTAATTTTTACGAATGATTTTATTTAAGATATATAATTTTGCACTCGCAACGTTGGGTTGTATACATTTATTAGCCTTGATTCATATATATTGAATCAATGTTGAGTTATATAGATTGGGTTAACCTTAATCCATATACATTAAATCAACGTTGGATTATTTACATTGGATCAACATTGGGTTTCGATTTAAAAACAATCAAGCTTCGCGATGGTTTTACATACATTGACCTAATGTATCTGTACAAACTGTTTTTAGTTGCGTACTAAGACATTAATCTAAATTGTTGTTAAAAACATGACATTGGATCAACGTTGACATTGGATGACGATGACATTAAATCAACGTTGGATTTGCATCGGAAAAACCGGCCGACGTTCGCAATATAATCTTACATACGTTAGATTTAGATTTGCAAACTGTTTGGTACCAATCAATTTGTAATAAGTTTCAATCAGGATTTAATGACTGAAGAAATGCAACTTTCAGAATATCAACTCATGAAATGTCAGGGGAACATCTTAGTGCTTTACCATCTAGGATCCATTATTGAAACGAATGCTGTAATTAAATTTCTTGCTGAGAGAGGTTTGTCTTTTCGTAGTAACACTCAAATGCACAACTGTGATAATAAAGAAAATTTTCTTTTGTATTGATCTTTTAGCCGAATTCAATCCATTTATAAAAAAACATATTTGAAAATAGGGAAATCAAGGGAAATCATATCTGTCTGCTAGAATATGTAAAGAATTTATTGATATATTAGGATCAGAAGTTATGAATCATACAACATCAAAAATGAAAGCTGCTAAATATTATGGGCTCAGTTATTCAATTTTGTACAAATTTTCTGGAGAGTCGCGAAGTTGAAATAACAAGCTGTCAGTCACAATCTTATGAAAACACCATCAAAATAAATTGACTATATTTTGGAGTGCAAGCTAGATTTAAAGAATTCAATCTCCTAATTAAATAAGTTCTTTTAGAAAATACTTTGAGGTATGTAATTTGGAAGGATTTGCTGTATAAAATTTGCAATAAAGCATTACAGGAATCTGAAATCGAATTGTGTGTCATTGTAAAATTATACGATAGCATGATAGCACATTTTCTAGGAACTTGAAACAAATTTAATGAGTTTGAAATTATGGCAAGAAAACTTACAGCCTCTGACTATAAACCATGTACAAAACGTAAAAGAAAGCGCACTCATTTTTCAGATAAAGTTTTAGATAGCACAGACTGAAGCTTTCTCCCAGAGACAAATTCCGTACAGAACCGTTTTATCCAATAATTGACAGGCTGGTAGTGAAAATGACAAAACTACGACAAGCATACGAATGTCTTTACGAGACATACAACTTTTTTACAGACTAACAAGTAGAAATGAAGTAGTTTGTACAGCAGATAATCTGGTCTCAATAATATCTTTCTGATCTTGAAAATGGCTCCATTGAAGATTTTTTATTACTTGCTAACATATACAAGGACACAAAATTAGTAGAAGAGATAATTCGTGCGCAAATTAGTGACAACCTTGTTACAAGTTTCCCAAATGTGAACATAGCATTCCAAATTTATCTATTGCTGGTACAAATGTAGATGAGAAAAGGAGTTTTTCAAAAGTTGAAACAAATAAAAAACTACATCAAAACAACTGTTGGACAGCAAAGATTGTCATCACTTTCGCTGCTCTCAAGTGAAAATGATAATCTGCGTAAATTCGAAGTTTACAACATTACTTCACAAAAAATGACATTATTTCTCATAAAAATATATTATTCCAATATAAAAATCAAACTTTTGTGCTGTGTTTGCTTTTTTCCTTTAAAATCGTCGTAGATTCTAAAAGTTTCGTAGACCTAAGCTCGCAGCCTAATCAGCCTTTAGAAAAAGCGATCATGAGCAAGTATAAACAACCCTGAGAAGTGTAACTGTAGAGATTGGAAACTAATTATTTTATTTTAAAAGAAGTTTATTCTTTATTTGATGAAATTTGAAAAATCATAGTCATTTGACCTAAAACAACTCTTTTTTTTGAAACGTTTAAAATTTTATATTTTTCAAATAGCATATCAAATGCAATTAAATGCCTTCACGATATCGTTACAATAGAACTAGTATTGAGCTCAGTATTTTATGTTCTCTACTTTTTGATTAAAATTGTTTTTAGATTAAAAAAAAGTTAGATCATACTAAGTATTTTCTACTTTTTAATATGTTTTAATACCGAATTAACTTAATTTATTCTCAGTGTTCTAATCCGTAATGAGTTTTCATAAAAAATAAAATCTGCATTTTAAGATAGTTAAATATAGTACAGTATATTTTTGAGATCTTCAATAGATAAATGTTTAAATTTTTTAGTTGATGGTTGTTTTTTTTCTTTTCTTATTTTCTCTTCTACACTCTTGTCCATAGAAAAAGCGGTAAGGAAATTTTAGGAAAGTAATTTCTTATTTTAGTGTTTTAATTTAGATTCAATTAGGTTTGAAGTTATAATTTGTTGGATCATCCAATGGATAATTTATTTCAAAAACTAATTTAATGGTTCTCTTTAAGGTACGGTGTGTTATACAGTTATCCACCAAATCTGTTTTACGTTTTTCCGAATTTCAAAAAAAAAAAAATTAACTTAACGGATATCGAGAAAATCAATTCACGGTTCTCCAACAAGTCCTAATAAATTAATCAAAATCAACTTTTTTTTATACTTTATTCACTTGCAAGTAATACATAAGAAATTGAAATTTTTATTCATAACTCTTTCTTATAAGTACGGGGTTAAAAATAATTGGAAAGAGAAAAAATTTATGACAAATTAATATCATGAAAGGGAAAAGAATGACTTACAAGAAAATCTTTTTTTTTCCAGAAACAGCAACTTTCATCTGTGTCATACATGTCTTCAGTCCCTTCTCTTTTAACAGCATTTTTGTCATATTTTCTTAATTGATCGTTAGATAATGCTCTATAAAGTACTTTCTGTTTATAGTTGATTAAGGAAAGGTTCAAAGTGTTAGGACGATTTTTGGATAGCTCTGGTTTCTCTTCGTTGGAGTTTATGAGGCTTTGACAAATCATCCTTAAAAAAAGTGTACTTAATTTTATATTTCTAAAACATAAACGTTAAAGTAATAACAAAAATATTTGAATGAAACTAATTATGCTGTAACGGAAAGATTTCAAAATATTTACAAATCGCTTAAACTTTTATTCTATAGTTACTTAGCAACAAGTTGATTAATTAACTCATGATTTGATTGCAAAATGCATAATGAGCAAAATCAATATTTAATTATATATATATATATATATATATTTATATATATATACATATACATATATATATATATATATTTATATATACAAATACATATATATATATATATATATATATATATATATATATATATATACATATATATATATATATATATACATATACATATATATATATATATATATACATATATATACATATACATATATATATATATATATTTATATATATATACATATATATATATATATATATATATATATATATATATATATATATATATATATATATATATATATATATATATATATATATCATTCTGTCATATTATTAAGGTTGCTAAACGTCAACATGCTTACACAAGGAGCGTTGAATCGAAAAGTATTTACCACACAATGTTAATTATTTCTTTGTAGACCCATTGTCTAGGTAATGACATGCATTTTAAAGAAATATTAAAAAAAGTGATTTGTTTACAATAGTCGTATAAATTTCATACAACAAATGAACGATTCTGTTGTACAACAATTGTTGCTGAAATTGATTTTATCTATTTTTGAAAAAAACTATTTCGCAAAGTAAGTTTTCTTGTAAAAAGCTAACGTCTTAACAGACGTTAAGTGGTGCAAATTACGCAAGCAATTGTTTTCATATTAAAAACCTAATTATTACACAAGTATTGTACAACTATTGGAAACGAACTTTTAGATTTGAGTTGTGTTTATATGGCTCGTTCATTCAAATTAAATTTGTATACATTTTTAAAATTTTATAAAAAAATGTTTTGTTTCTATTTGAATGGATTTATAATCAGCTTTTTACAATGTTTTAATACAATGCAAATAGTTCAAGCAATGGTAAATGCTTAAGAAGCAAAAGTTATAAAATCTCCTTAACTAAATGGGCAAATCTTATAAGGTTTGCTTAAGTTATTTTGGAAATTCTAAATTGATTTTTATATTTATTTTCTTGTCTTGTCTCAATGTCTTATCGGTTAAGTATAAGCAAAAATACTGCAAGTAAACATGTTAGTGGCTTAGTTAATGTTTTTAGGTTTTTATACTGTTTTAAGAATATATATAAAGTTATAAACAGTTTAACATGTTTTATCTTTATTTAATAAATTTTTTTACCATATTTTGGTATTGCTAATTTTATACAAAATGTTTCATATGCTTTACCATATTTTGGTATTGCTAATTCTATACAAAATATTTCTTATTGGTATTGCTAATTTTATACAAAATATGCTTTATCAAATTAATCAACCAACTTGGTGTTAGTTACCATTAAGTAATTAGCAGTGATGGATTGGCTTCTTCATCAAACGTTTTTCTCGACTGTGTCCTTCACATCCGCAAACGCAAAACAGCTAGATTTCGGCCTTTGCAAACTCAATCCTCCTTTTCAAACTCCTTTTTTGCTTCAATCCTCTTTTCCAAACTCCTCTTTCCAATATCCTTTCCAAAATTCTCAGTCCTTCTCTCCAAACTCAATCCTCCTTTCTAAACTCAATCCTTAATCAATATATGTATGATGCGTGCCTACGGCTAAATAAATTAGTTGATATATGTACAACAAAATTTGCTTATATTATATTAAGCTATTAAAACCCGTTCGCTTATCCCTATTAATCCAGGTTGATGTATTTTAAGGAAATGTTAAGTCGGAATCGGCGTTTGAAAAAAAGAGCCTGCCGAGAAAGTACCGATGCCACTTTGTTATTATAAACTTTAAATGTATAAGCAACCAAAACCACTACCGAGAATAGTGATTTTGGTTGCTTATGCATTTAAAGTTTATAACAACAATCCATTTTCTGAAATCACAGGATATTAAAACTTTTTGTGATCTATTTTTAAATTGTGTTGGCTGGTGGTTTTAATGGTGAATGTTTTTTGAAATTTTATAAAAGGCGTTTGACGTTTAAATGACGTTTTTATCTATGTAACGGTAATCCGCAGGATATATCAAATTTGTAATCAAAATAAAAATCAAACCAGCAATTAAACACTAAATAAATTTTATCAAAAAAAATTAATGGGTTTAATGAGTTTGACTAAAACTGGTTTACTTCGTTGCAACGGTACCGTAATTATATTTTTTCATCTTAAGCAGCGGTAGTATGTAGTTTGTTTATTCTGTTTTTTTTTTGTTTTTTTTGAATTTTTAAAGTTTAAGCCGTAAACAATTTTTAAACTTTAAATTTTCTAATTTTAAAGTATATAAAGCAGCAAAACAACAACAAAAAAACAGTTTTCTTCTTGTCATGAAGCTCCAACTTCAACCGTATCACACCCTGAAAAATTCACTAGACCATCTGAAAATAGCTAAAAAAAAATTATGGAAGTATTATAAAGTTTAAGAATTGTGAAGTGCTTTTTTATTTATTCTTTCAATTTTAAAAAACACCTCTAAATTTTATACAACTCCATTCTCAGGGGGATTTCTTCCCATTAAACTTCTTTTTTTCCCAACTTCTAAAGTGAACGGACACGCTTTTGAAGTGGGGAATTTGTCTTGAATTTGCAAGAAATGATAATAAAATAATCAAACTTTAGTACTAGATAAATGAAATTACAATAGGGATATACAGAGTATTGAAAAACTTTTTGCTAATTTACTAGAGAAACAAAGAAATGCAAACTTAGAGAAGAGATAAAACTTTTAAAAATACAAGAATAAAACTTTGCGTCTTTAACTTAAAGATTTTCACCGAGTAACTTGGAAAATAATTAAAAATATCCATAGCTTTAAAGAAATTAATGAAATTGAAAACAACTTAGAACTTAGATCTAACAACTAAAAAAGTCCACTTCTCTGGAAGCTGACTTTTTTGAAACAAAGAAGTTTATACAGACTAATAAAAATATTGATAAAAATTTGAATTAAAGATATTAAAAACAAAGGAGGTAAGCATGAAACAAAAAAATAACTGTGAGTTAAGCAAAGTAAAATGTAAACTACTTAAAGTAAAAATATTGTTTGAAGAAAGACTTGCATTTCAAATATATTAAAATTGATCTGGCTCATAGAACTTGAATTAAAGACGATATGAAAAACGTTATTGCTGACTTAACGATATCAAAACGTTAACTGCAATGAGGACGTAAAAGTTATGATTTTTTAAGACGTCGATGTCGTTGGCGTATTTAGTAAATAGTCATTACGAAAATTATGAAAACGTCACGGATTGAAAAGTTTTTGTATATTTTTCTAAATAATATTTTTTAATTATGTATACAGTTCAAAGGATTTTGTTTAATTCTGTATATTACTATTAATATTATATATATATATATATATATATATATATATATATATATATATATATATATATATATATATATATATATATATATATATATATATATATATATGCTACACGTATCTATTCCAATTATTAAAGAAGCCCTAAATACAAACACTCCTACCGCCATCTTGCAACCTTGGTGCAACGAAGCAGTTAATATACTTTTCCGATTTAAAAATTTTAAAAAGAACTTTTATTACTTTTAACAAGAACTTCTACAAGAAATTTTTTTCATTGCAACCGTGGTGCAGTGGGTTTGAGTTGTGGCTCTGAAACAAGAGGTTCGCCGCCGGCTCTAGCCCATTAAATGACATTGGTAAGGAAGGAGGCGTGAACTTCCTAGTTAAATGCTCTTCTGCGGTGCACACACACACACATACACACACACACACAAATTTCTAACATGAACATTTCTTTGAAGTTACTTTCATCACTAAAAATCACTTGTTTCTACTTCTTCAAACACCACTCAATTCTCTCCTTACACCACCTTAATCTTTTGAGCCGATCTCTAGCCGTCAGCAAAGATTTTCTAACAGCTGCATAAACACAAGTTTTTTCCTAAATAAAATGTTTCTAACCGTATTTAAAGAAATACGTTTTCCACGGTTTTCGTTGAATGTGATGGTAAGTTTACAATAATTCAACCTCGAATCGGCTTTTACTTGACGAAGTTTAAGATTATTTTTACGCTGAGTAGTTTTTTTTAACTTTCCTGAACATGCATGACTTTGGATGCCACCTGTTGTTTTAAATGTCTTTAAAATATTTCTAACGCGATTTTCTGAAATTTTCAATTTCTTGCTATTTCCTTATTACTGACCATATAGTCACCCTTCAAACCTATTACTTGCAACTTTGTTGCTTTGCTTACTGCTTTTTGATCCATTTCGATGTACCTTAACTTTTAGGTCTTTTATACGAAATTGTTAAATTAAAATATAAATATATAGATTAATCATAAATAACAGTTGGGTTGAGACGAAAGTAGAACGGAAATCAATGAAAAAGTTTGAGCGCCTTTTTTTTTTTTTTTTGCAACCTTTTCCGGTATGTTTTCCGTATTCGTATAATAAAAGTAAATTATTTAATAAGTGAATTTTTTATTGTTAGTTGTAGAGAAATATTTTTCCTGTATACATATTTTTATATAAATATTTTATAAAGTTGTTAACACAGATTTAAAATATAAACAGTAATATTCACAAAAAACAAAACAACACAAAGGATTACGCGAAAAAATGTGCATTACAGATATATTACTCGTGAAACTCCTCACTGTTCTGCACAGTGAGGAGTTTCACGAGTGCTAAGGTGCACGTTTGAAGCGTAGAATGATGCTTTCGCGTGTCCATGAATTTAACTAATTTAGAAACTAAATTTTTAAACAAAAAAGTGATTTTATTATTGGACTAGAGCCGGCGTCGAACCTTATACCTCTGGGCTCTGAGCCAGTACTCTATCCACTGCGCTACGGCTGCTCAATTTAACGAAGCACCACGGCTGCTATTTAACGAGGTATGTTATAAAATAGAGTAATTCATTAGTAACTAACTTTCATTAAATGTAGAGAAAAATAAATTTATCCTCTCTCCTTACCTAACCCCCCCCCCCCCCATCCTTCTCCCTAAATTAGGAACGTTGAAAAGCCTAGCCACGGCACTGGCTAATGCATTTTGATAAAGTTTTGTGTGTATTTGCTATTTTATTTATTATTTGTTTGATCTTTTAAAAGTTTTTTAAAAGCTTACCAGAGTAACTAGGACTTGGTGATTAGGCAACTTGGCTTTTTCTTGCTCCAGCCAGTATTGTAATTTCAATGATGTAATTTTAACAAACGGCGAGTTAATTAATATAACAGTAAAAAATAGAAAGAGTTGTATATTTTACATAGTCGTTGCTTTAAAATGCCGAAACGTTTTTTGGTGAAACTTAAGCTTCATCGATAAACTTTAGTTTCAGTAAGTAATTTGAGTAGAATATTCTTTTTTGTTTGAAATTTACATTTCATTCCTATAACAGCTTAAAAGTAACGTTTAATTAAAATAAAGACTCAGATATATCGCTATTGCTACAAGCTTAGCAGACGTATCGCTATGCTACAAGCTTAAAATAATTACTTACTACAGTTTGGTATTAGTATTTTTAATTTAAAAAAAAAAAAAAAAATACAACAACAGAAAGCTGGAAAAAAAAATTATCATAAAAAAACAAAACCAACCTGTGAGGTTTCAAAACAATAAAAAAAACATGGTAATACACGAGAAACAAAAAAACATGATGCGATTGTGCTATTTACGGTTATTTATATTATAGATAGATTAGAAAACTAAAAAATAACAATTGAAACGAAAGTTTAAGTTCAAGTGCCTAATAAAACAATGTTAATTGTGCATACACAGATTGATAACAAAAATAGTTCCAGATTGATAATTAAAAAAAGTAGTGATAAGCAAAACAAATAATTAAAGTTGAATTAAAAGTAAATTTTTTAATATGTTTCAAAACATTTTATAAACGTTGCACATTCTGATACCAGTGCAACGTCAGTTTGCTTTCTTTATCCTAACTTTCTAACTCGATTATTTCTAACTTTCACTCTTATTTACTTCGTTCTTCCTAAAACTAACTTACTCTTGGTCCGTCGAAGCGGGCTAAGATGCTTTTTAGTGAGCTAAACTTGTCTCTGCAGACCTTGGTATGTAGCCTCTATATTGCAGTTAGGCGGAGGAGGATAAAACGCAATATCGATAATTAAAGTCTCAAAAGGTATTTACGATTTTAGAACATTTAATTTGTATGCATTTTTGCAACGTTCCAAAGCGTAGGTTCTTTGGGGTTGGAATCTACAATTTTTCAGTACGCATACAAATTTTAGGTAGTAACCGTGCGAATCTTGTGTCATTAAACAAAACAATACGATACTAGAAACTAAAGTTCAGCCTCTTTTAGAAGAAAAAAAAAATCCTCTTTATCAAAAATAAACTTTAAAAAATATAAAACCTCCGCCAAATTAAAATGAATGACAAAAATATAAAATTTTGTTCATACTTAGGGCGGTCAGTGGCAATTTAACTAAATTAAGCAAGTATTTATTGTAAATTTAATCCATGTTGCTTGGGCAATTTTAATACAATTTAAACTACTTAAAAATTTTAATTAAAGATTAAAAATAATTTTTAATAAGAAAATATTTATTATATATAAACACGTTTTAAAGTTTTATTTTATACAATAAATCTTTATCGAAATTCTGAGGTAGGGGAAAGGCGCCTATGATGGCATAGCGCCTATGATGGCATACCGGTCATATTTCCATTAAAATTTGGTAAAAAAATGTTTAGACCTACATGACTATGCTGACTTTACATTAGTTTTAGTGAAAAAACGTCCTTTGTGCACAAGTATTGTTTTTATAATCAACAAAAATCGATTTTGGGATGTGCTGTTGTAGTTTTATTTCCTTTATATATTTAAGATTGTGATTTTACTATTAACTATGCAGAAATGAAATTTTCAATAAAGCAAGCGCATGATACCACAGATCGAGAAATTTTGGGTTTCATTCTTATTAACGATGGAAGAAGAGAAAACAGACCAGGAATTAAACAATCTGCCTCCTGAAAATCAAAAATTGTTAGATATTGCAGGTGCAATAAAGTTCTTTAAAAAATGGTATCTTTTTGACAACAGTGGTGATAAAATCAGACAATCAGTGAGCTTCATATTAAAGAGATTTGACAAAGACTCTTTATAAACAAAAGAGCAACAAAAATTGCACAATTTTTTAAAAAGGTTTTGCTTAAGTTTACTGCTTAAGTAATTTTTATTTGTATATTTTTCAATAATTAAGTTGAATAGTATGCGTATATAGTACGGTTTGTGTAAATACGTGCAATTTGATTTATTATTATTTTTTTTTTGTTTTTCTTTTTTTCTTTTCTGTCGAGTTTTCTTGTTTTCTTTCTCAAGAACATTATTATTGTTCTTGAAGTATTTCTTAAACTAATTGTTATTTATTTTTACATTTATAATTTTCAATAAATAATTTGTAAAGTATAAATATTTTATACGGTTATTGTATATACGTACGATTGGGCTCGGTGACAAAACAAAATAATGGCTTCTACTTGCCCCGCCAGTGTTCTTATTTATAAGCTTTTAAATTGTAAAAGTTATTAAACGGTGAAATAAACAAACAAACCGAAACCTAATTTACTGTAAAATAACAAGATTTGACTGTTAATTTCGAATAACTGAAAGTTCATAAATACCGAGTAGGCACAGGGCCTAAATTGATACATTCAAAAGACGTTCAAGAGAAGTTTAAAACGTGAAATTTAGTTATTTTAAAAGTAAAACACTTATGCAGGATTTCAGGAACGTCAAATGGATATGCACTACAATTTTGTAAGCACTACCATTTGACGTTCATATGCTTTTTAACATATCAAAAAATTTTTGATTCATGCGCGTTGCTTCAACAGTTCATCTTCCCTTTAATGACAACCACAGCTCTAATTTTGATGCATAAAGTTTTTATTTTTTGCTAAGAAAATGGTAACCTTTAAATTCTTTCCATGGTAATCATTTCCATGGTAACCATTCCAAATGGTAATAAAACCTTTTTATTCTTTCCAGTACAAATAAAATAAAATAAGAATACCCAAGTTTAACAAAAACAAAAGACAATAAAAAAATAAAATAAATTTCTGTCAAAAGTGTCGAACCAGGGAACTTAAAAATAAGCACGATTCTTACCCCTTGACCTGTAAAAAAAATAAGCACGATTCTTACCCCTTGACCTGTAAAAAAAAACTAAACAAAAATAGACGTAAAAAAATGAGTATGACTATTAAAAATTGTTGTGAATTCTCTTTTAAACAGCCAGGTGCTGAGTGGATAAACTAGTTGACCATTTCATCTTTCACTGTAGTATTGTAAGGATTTGCGTATGTGCATAAAAGATATTGTAATTTATGTGTTTTTTCCACATTTTTGTAACTTTTACAACTTCTTTATTTTTTCGATTTTTTAAAGCAATTGTATCAAGTGCATGTAAACTTGATTAAAGTTATGTCTTGCATGGTTTAGTGAAATATGTCCAATCATCCATTTTTTATTATTTACCTTTTTCAGGGATCGGTAGGGGAGTTTGTGACCAAATAGCTCTCGGGTTAGTTGGCAAAATATTGGCGGGGCAAGTTGGCCGTATAAATCAACTAAATCTAATTGCGATCGGACGTAAATTTCAAGAGTTTTCTATTTTTAATTTTTTTAAATATTATATTAAAATCGATTAGATAGATAGATCACATTGATCACATGCGAAACTATAAACGAAAAACAGAGAGGGCTATAGTTCTTCAAAACGTTATAAAAAATGCTGTTGATGCTGTTTTATTAGAAGGAAAATCTATACGAAAAACAGTCGAAGACTTTAATATCCCTGAAAAAAGTTTGTCCCGATACTGCAAAAACAACAACATCATGGTCAGCAAATATCAGGTTACATAAAATCTAGACAGGTATATATATATATATATATATATATATATATATATATATATATATATATATATATATATATATATATATATATATATATATATATATATATATATATATATATATATATATATATATATATATATATATATATATATATATATATAAATTATGTTAGTGTTTTAATTTACATATATATTGCTCAATGGTCTTGAAGAACATATCAGTTATATTTTATAAATGTGTGTTAGTGTGTGTTAATCTATGTGTGTGTTAAAGAACATAGCAGTTATATTTCATAACTGTGTTTTGTGTGTGTGCATATATATAGTGTTATTTATTTTAATATTGGTATTGTTCATTTAAGTCTTTACTGATTTTCAAGAAGATTTGTTGGAACAATATGTGTCTAAAGCCTCTGATATTTATTATGGACTTTTTCCAAAGGAAGTGAGGAAACTACCTTATCAGTATTGTAAAGCGAATAGTATAAAAATGTCTCATAATTGGAGTGCAAATGAAGCAGCTGGAGAGGACTGGTTCAGTACTTCCCTCAAAAAGGCACAAAAAACTGTCAATAAGAAAACCTGAGGCAACAAGTCAAGCACGTGTTTCCAGTTTTAATCCAACAAATGTTCAAAAGTTTTACAACAATTTACAAATTGTTCTTAATCGTTTAAAGTTAGAAAGTGGAGATATTTGGATATTTGGATGAAACTGGTATTACCACAGTTCAAACTCCAGATCATATTGTAGAAAGAAAAGGTTTTTAAAAAATTGGACGTGCTACTTCCGCTGAGAGAGGCAATTTAGGAACTGTGGCAGCTGCTGTTTCTGCGAGTGGAAATTCAAATCCTTCATTTTTCATATTTCCTCGTGTGAAATTTGAAAGCTAATTTTTAAATGGTGCTCAGAATGGAAGTGCAGGCGCGGCAAACCCATCTGGTTGGATAAATGAAGTGCAATTTTTGCAGTTTTCCCATCATTTTGTCAAATATGCCAGAAGTACGAAAGAACGACTCGTTTTGTTGCTATTAGACAATTATGGCTCTCATCTTTCAGTAGAGGCTTTAGATTACTTTAAAAAAAATGGGGTATCGGTTTATTCATTTCCTTCTCATTGCAGCAATAAACTTCAACCTCTAGATTGAAGTGTATTTGGACCTTTTAAAAAATAAACTAACACAGCTTGCGATGCATGGATGACTATGCACTCTGGTTCCTCAATGTCTATATACAGTATACCAGGTATTGTGGGTAACTCATTTACATTAGCATGTACCCCTAATAATATCAAGATTGGTTTTGAAAAAACAGGAATTTTCCCACTAAATGTTAACATTTTTAGTGAACACGATTTTATGCCAGTCTATATCATATATATATATATATATATATATATATATATATAGACCATCTCCGAAAGATAGACCATCTCCGAAACAAGACTGCGCTGTGGAAAGTACAGCGCTGAATATAAGTAATGTAACTGATGTTGACTTTACAATCAACTCACGAGTCATGCATAATCGGAAACTCTTTGTTTTTCATTTGCAATAATTGCTGCTAGCCGATTTGAAACTCAATTAGTTGAAAATATTCATATAATAAAACAATATACGACTTAATTCTTATTGTATAACCATAAATTGAGAACACTGTTTTGTTTTCACTTTTTAATTATATTATACTTTTTAATTATATACTTTTTAATTATAATTACTCTTTTGATTATAATGTTATAATGACTTGACCCAAAAGTTTGATGATATTGATAAAAGTATATTTCATCTATGATTTCTTTTAAAATAATAGGGGTGGGGGGTTAAAGTATTATTGGAATACATATAAATAGGACCTTAAACTTTAATTTTTATTATTGTGAGTCAACTTACCCCTTGAGTATAAGCAACTTACCCCGTGGTGGGTAATTTGGCGCAATTTTTTTTTTGAAGGTCCGGCAAGACCCCAAGGATTTTTTTTTGTAAATGAATGCTACTTTTAAAAGTTACCCAAATTCATACGACTACGCTTTAATATTTTCAAAAAAATGTGCGTTAGGGCTTCAGAGCTTTTAGAGCAAAAACCGAGTCAACTAGCCCCGGTTTCCCCTATATCCATATATATATTTTTTTTGTGTGTGTGTGTTTTTTTTAATTTTTAATTTTTTTGTATTTTTAATTTTATATTTTTTTGTATTTTTTTGTTTAATATATTTTTGAGCCGTTGAGCGAAGTCGAGAATTTGGAAAAGGTTTTAAATGAAGATGATTACGACTACTTGAATATTATTATTAAAGAAAGATTTTATTAAGTAAAAATAAAAAAATACAGGACTTTTACACAAACACCACGTTACGAAAGCTACAGAAAACATGCAAATAATAAACTATATATCATAAACTAAGGGCTGGCAGTGATTGTCTAATCATAAATAACAATATTTTTGTTGTAAAAAAGGAAATATATTTGCAGGGAACAGGAACACTTAACCAAACATTTTGTTCTTGCTATGAGCCAGTGTATTATTTAGCTCATATGTTTAGTTTCAGATTCCCATTCTCTATTTGGCAAAAATACCGTTTTTTAGTTTGCTAATCTTTAATTAAGAGTTCAACTTTTTGTCTATGTACCTCAATTTCCAATAGGGAACAATTTAATTTCTAGTTTTCTAGTTTTACTAAAATTGACGGTTGTTGACATGAACTCGTAGTCGGAAAAAGGGTTGGTGAAAATTTTGGTGTACGTAATTTTTTTGGCAACCTTATCAGGGCAGTAGATCCCGTCGAGTCTACATTTAACCGTCTGATTGCGCTATGTGAATTCTCTTTCATTGGGAAACTTATAACAAAAAACATCAACTAGGTTATACTTACCTTGGAAGACCCCGAGTTCTGCAATGCAGTAGGTGTGGTATTTAATACTGTTTAAGCGTTCTGTGTTAAGAGGCAGGCTTTCGACCATGTTGAAACCCCCGGCCATCAGGACGGGTAATCCTGGCTCCTGCAAGAAATCTCCAAGGTTGCCAAAAAAATAGCACTTTTCTCTTGTCACGTTAGGCGCGTAAATATTCAGCACCTGCATTTCGTGTTCATCAATTTTTATCATGGTGTTTAATATTCTACCGTTAGTATCCCTTTTTAGTTCGGTTAACAAAATGTTGAACTTAGAGAAAATCGCCACCCCACAACAACTGGGACTCGGACCAGAGTTTCAAATAGACTCGCCAGTCCATTCTTCACCCCACTGATCAACAGCGGACGGTCCAGATTTTATTTCATGAAAGAGGATAAGATCGAAGGAGGACTTTTTAAGAAAACCAAAAAATTTGTCACGTTTGGTTTCACGGTGTAAATTAACACCAAAAAGGTGTGCAGCATGAAGTACACCAAAACGGTGTAAATTAACACTATTTCAGTGTTTTTCATGCTGTACACCTTTTTAGTGTAATTTTACACCTTTTAATTAAGAGTATAGCTACACTTAAAACTTAGCGCATTTTATAATCAAATAATTCAAAAAGCTTTAAAACTAAATACAAAGTTAAAGAAAAAAAATTTTCAAAGAAAAAAACAAAAAAAATTTGATTTAAACAAAAAATTTTAAAAAGTTTTGAAAAACTACAAAACAAAAAAAAATTCAAAGATTACCTTGAAACCTTTCTCTGTACTTATTCTATTAACTTTTTTTCTTCACATTTTTGATAGTTATTTAAACTTTCTAAAATAGTAAAAAGAAACAAAAGAAAATCAAAAAAAACAAAACATATCATAATAGAGGCAGTGTCTGCGATAAAAATAAAATTTTATAAAGTTTCACTTTTATTGTAACATGGCTATTGCAATAAAGTTTTACATTCAAAATATTCGTATAAAATGATAAAATCCATGTCATCTACGCTAAAAACAAACTTCTCCATATGTTCTTTTACGTAAGTGTTCAAAATCTTGTGGGTGTTACACCTATAGAAACTTTTATTTGACCTAACCATGAAGTTGATTAACACATCATTATCATCAGCTATTGAGCTTTGTCCTAAATTGAGATTTGATTGATTTTCAAAATTTTTTGGTAAAAGAACAAACTGCCCAACTTTAACGTTGTTTAATTTATAAACATTCGCTAAAATCGCGTACACTAAATTTTCAGCCTCGTTTGTAATAACACCCTGAACTGAACAACACCCTAAATGAAAAAAGTTAATAATTGAAGATCTTGTAGTGGATAGAAAAGCAAACTCTATTACTCTCACCTACCTATTTGTAGGAAGGGAGGTCTTATACTCAGTGAAAGTAGACACTTATTAGTAATTATTAGGGTAGATGGATTAACCTATGGATCGGTTATTAGTGATTCTTTTTTAGAATCGTTATAAGGTAATTTCAAAAGGAATGTATGAAATACTACATATTCATTTTTAAATACTAACTAATTTTTCCAATTTTTGAAGTACTAATCAATTTTCCCATAATCGGAGATTTACCCCTTCCTCCCACACGTACAGTTAGGTATTGGAGAGTATCAAATATATAATCAAACAATAAAACCTTCAATTTTTATTAACTATTGTAATAATAATAATTACATTCTTACCAGCATGATAACTTTTATTGTGACCTGTTTCACACTTGGAACATCTTTAGGAAAGTGGTCAACTACATAGTTTGCCGCACATAAAGTGCTTCTCGCATCCTGATCACATTTTTGTATTACTGTTTGGTATACTTTTTTCTTTAATTCACCAGCATCATTTTTGTAAAATGAGCAATTGATATGCATTGAGAAGTTTTTTTTTTAGAAAAGTAAGTTTTCAGCACTCAACAGAAAATATTTTTTGAGACTCGATCACCTAACCATAACCGGTTACGGTTTGGTGAAAAGCATACTAATTAACTTTACTTTGTTGCACATATCGAAGAATACCTAGATTCAATACCTATGACAGCATCAAATTTAAATTTTTTTTTCATTTTCAGGTAGATTCTCAACTAAGTTTTCAATTATCTCATTTTGCGAGTAAAGTATAGTCATTACATTTTCCGGATAATAAGAGCAACTGTTTGATTTGAAGTTGTTATCAGTAAAATTATAAAAAACACAGCTGATGTAGTGTGAAGCAATTTTTGTGTTTTCTATGCAATGTCTTTCTATGCTATGCACAATCTTTTAGTATTGGTTTGCCATCTTTAAGTATCTTTCTATTTTGATTATTGTGAATTCATCTGAGGAGACTTTAGTAACACATTTCATTACAGAAATAAAATTGTTTATACCTTCGTATCATCAAGGCCTGACAGTGAGTTTAGTTGGCTAGGTTTCTTTAATATATGGTATTATAAAAATATTATTTTATTGTGAATGTACAATGTTGAATTATATATATTAGTACAGTTATTCGTTAAAAAAAATGATTGGCAGTTCCTACTGTAACGCACGGTTCGGAGCTCTGTGAAAATAAAAAGTTAATATAAAAAAACTTGGTAAACTTGGAAAAATACAGTAACATTGTCTTAATTTTTCTTATTTTGCTTTTTTTTGCTAATTTTTATTATTATGCTTCATATATTAAACATTTAACATGCTGTTGAATGTTGAAACGTGAAGTAACAGATAAGAATTTTCAAGAAATCTTTTGAAAAAGACAATGCAAAACAAATTTTTTTCACACACACACACACACACACACACACACACACACACACACACACACATATACACACACACACACACACACACACACACACACACACACACACACACACACACACACACACACACACACGCACGCACGCACACACACGCACGCACACATATATATATAAATATAAAGTGAGAGAGAGAGGTTCTTAAAATAGATTATTCCTAATTTACAAAATAATAACCCTAATGTTTTAATAAAAAAATATTCTTTCATTTTTCTTTTACTAGGACTGGTTTAAATTATTTGCTGTTTCAACCGCCAAATGATCCGTATCATTAGGCGTCGTTAGACTGTAGTTTTATATTTAGCACAAATAAATGAGTTTTTGAATTTTATTTTTTAGTTGTTAAAAAAAGAAAATATTTATAAAATATTTCTATTGTATAAATTTCAAATATTAAAAATATCAATGATATTTAATCATATAACCAATTAAAATTATTATATTTACTAATAAATATTTTCAGACATTTTTTGGTAGTGTAAAAATATAGAAAATATCATAGACGTACACTTGTCAAATCTGCCATGGCCATAACCAATCCTTTGTGATTAGAGCTTTAAGAAACGAACGCTTTAACGAATCCGTTAGTTATGACTTAGAAAAGTTTAAAACCTATTGCATCGAAGCATTGTAGTAGATTGTAATTCTACAAGATATTCAGACTTAAATTAATTTACAATCTCAGAAACATCTTTAAAAAAATCTCAGAAGTTCTTTAAAAGTTTGTTGACTATTTTATATGTATGTGAGCGCATTACTACATCTCCTCTTGATAAAATGCTTTCCACAAACGCTGATATTACCAAAGCAAAGAGTAATCTTATAATTAATGATTTAATTAATAAGAAATTCTCTGATAAGAAAACTGCATCGAGACTTGCTGTATAAACGTCTTTGAGCACAAGGTTAGTTGCTTTTCTGTCGTAACTTCCAGCAATGACGGTTGAATGCTAATTTTACTGCCAATAGTTTAATTTTTTTTGGGCTGAGTGCACCAATCTCTCAGCAACATCCTGCTGTTAACAAGTCCAACCTGAATCTAAGAGTTTTTTTTTTTTTGATAAAGAACACCTATTCATTTTTGGCTTTGGTACCTGTCATTTTAGGCTCCATTTGTTTCTGTAATGTGGCAACATGTATACAAATAAAGTATTTAAAAATACTCTACAAATTTGAAAATTTGATAGCTGGAAATATATATTGTAAAGCATAGAGTAATTAATTAATTAAGCAACTAAAGTAAACAACAACAAATACAATCAAAATACTCCTTAAAAAATACAATCGAAATACTTCTCAAAAAGTTTCAGAACAGTCAAAAAAAAGTTTCAAACAAAAAAAGGAGTTTTAAAAATTTGATCATAAGAAAAGAGTTTCTTTTTTCTTTTTTAATTAATTTATTTTTGTCTTGCCTATTTAACTTAGTTATTATTATTATTTTTATACAAGCTTTTTACCATTATGATTCATTATATAAACTTGTAGAAAGAGGTTTATGAAAAGATTGTGATAACGTAAATTACGTTAACATTACGATAACATTACGTCGTAATGTTATCCTTATCTTCTTTGAGCCTCTTTCTGATTTAACTTTATTTTGTTGTATTTTCAGCATATACGTTTATATTTTATTTTATGTTAAGCATACAAAAATCGTGAAAAAAATATTTTTACAATGTTAAACAAACAAAAAAAAAAATCCAACAAACATATGCAATTTTTTTTTTTTAATGCTGTGAGAGTTTACCCGACAGAATGAATAGAGTAAAGGATTCTATGTTTAAGACAACAAGGCCAAGACATCAAGTCAAGACATTCAAAACACTGTCTTGAGATTACTCATCGCTGGTGATAATGTTGTAAAATTAAAAAGCAAATTAGAAAATAAAAAATGTTTTTGAATTTTAGATGTGACTTTTTCACGTTTTCAAGTAAATAATTTTTTTTTTTTTAATTTAAAATAATCAGTACAAACTTTAGCAAAAAAGTTACTTTCTAGCAAAAAATTTATCTATATTGTATCGACTCCCACCAGGCTAGTATTTAATATCCAAAAAGTAATTTTTGGATACGTAGGAAACTTACTTGTAATTTCAAGTAAGTTTCCTACGTAATTGTAACGTAATAAGTTATCTACGTAACTGACCCTTTTTTTATTTAAAAAATAACATTTAATTGTATCAATATAAATGCACAAAATATGCTGTTTGCAAATATGCTTATCTTGAACAGTTAAAAATTATTTTTTGGTGTCTTTTTAATACTTAAATTTACACCGCCTAATTTTGCCTTTGAAATATATCCATATTCAACGTTGCTCATATGCCCCAAATTTGGTTTTGGAACTGTTCTACAATACTCTTAAAGTGCGTTCAAGAGAGTGAGATAATATAAAGTGTAAACCTTAAGTAGTCTAATAATCTAAACCATAAAATTATTGAACCATCGATCTATTTTGGGAGGCTACGTAGTTTAGAAGCATTAAAATTTAAAAAAGTAACAAAAATTAGGAATAAAAATTATTTTTTATAACTATTTATTGCTTTAAAAATCGGTAGTTCCGGCCTGCGTTTGAGTGTTTCTTTTGTAAATATTTGAAATGTTCCTTGTATTTTAAAATATCTAGTTTTTAGTTATTAAACAGAATTGTATTATGACTCCCGAGTAGCAAAAATATTAGATATATATCATCATGAATATATAGCATAAACATTGTTCGCTAATCGGGCTGTTACGTTAAAATTTAAAATATATTCTCCACAACCTCACGTGGTTTTAAAGAGTTCTTTACTTACATTTCATTTTAAAACGCTTTGTCTTTAGTATGTTCGACTAAGTTTTGATTCTTCCTCAAATTAAATAATAAACTGATTTATTAAAGTAAACAAAAACTATTTGATTTAATTAAATTTTATTACTACTAATATTCAACATAACTTATTTGAAAAAACTTATTTTAGATATGTTTTCGCAGTGAGAGAAACTATAAATTATTCTATACTATTGATATTTCTATAGTATAACTGAATCGTCTTAGAAAAAAGATGAATGAGTACAAATTTTTGCCAAGTTAAAAACTAATCAATATAAATATATCAGCATTATTTTGTATTATTATTAAAAAACACAAACGCTGTACACACCGCATTTATTAGTTACAAAAATAAAACAAAATAGTTTAAAAGAGGAGAAACTCTACTCACATTGATACTATATATATATATCAATGTTTGTATAAATAAATGATATAGTTATTAAATTCCGCAGATGTTTTAATATTTTAGTTTTACGTAATAGTGGAATTATGAATATATATATATATATATATATATATATATATATATATATATATATATATATATATATATATATATATATATATATATATCGCTGGCTTACTATCAAAACCTCTTACTCAACGCCGTTAATGCACGTTCTCAAACTTTTTTGCCTTGTTTGTTATCGGTGATAACAAACATATTTTTTTTCCGGTCTGCAACATTTGTTTTTAAACAATATGATATGTTAAGTTTTAAAAGATATGTTAAGTTTAAACAATATCTATATATATTGTTTAAAACTTAACATATCTTTTGCGATGGAGTATGAAAATATGTATATATATTTTCTACAAAAAAAATAAAAATTATATATATTCAAATAAAATATATATATAAATCTATGATAATTTAAAGACCGGAATTTTAGTTAAATAATTTTATGGCATTATAAAATAGGGATGGCTCACATCACAGTAATGTTTGAATTTTGAGCTTAGACTTTTAAATAAACCTTAAGAGGTTTAACTTTAAAAGTCTAACTAGTCGTATGTCAATTTGTGTGTTCTTCACACTCATATTAATAAAAACTTTCATATAAAATGGAAAAAACAGATTTTAAACTTGAAATAACTAATTTTTTTCGACCTTTAATATGTTTGCAGACATATGACTGGTTAGAAATTAAACATATAACTTAAAACTTGTTTGAAAAAGTTGTTTTCTCAGTTTAATGTTTTATCTTCATTGAGAGCAGCACTATTTTATACCAAAATATGGTGCATCAACTATAAAGCCAAATTTTATATCTAAACTTGAGTAATTAAAAAAAATTTAACTTTGTTTGATTTTAGACAAACTAAAGCGCTAGGAGAAAAAAAAATTTTTTTTCTAAAAATTATTCGGGTTAAAAAAATGCAGCGAAACATAACCTTTTTATAAAAACGCAAAATTCGTGTATTTTCCAGTACATGCATTAACCGCGTTGAGTAAGCCCGATTTTTTCATTTTCAAGGTTTTGACATAAATTGGTTAGTTTTCTTAATGCGCAGCTCTATGCAAAACCACATAAATCTAATTGCCTCGGAAATTTTCTCCGAATCCAAATATTCCGAATATATTCCGAATTCCAAATTCCGAGGAAGAACTTTAGCAGTTTGTCAAATAAGAATTTGAACGTTTTGATTAAAACAAAAGAATATCATAATAAAAAAAAAAAAAAAAAAGAATATTTTAATAAAGAATTTAATTTATTAGCGCAACAAATTTTTATTTAATTAGTTAATTTATTTCCGCCTAAAAGTGGGAAATAAAATGGTATGCAGACAGCATGATTTTAGAAATGAAATGGTATGCAGACAATATTGTTGTACATAAATGTAAGTAGCAACTATCAAATTTTATTCAAACAAATTGGAATCAAAAATATTTAAGCGTAATTGAAGTTAAAATGTTGGTACGGCGGATAAACTCAACAACTTAAATATAAGGTTTTATTAAAACCTTTATGAGTTGCTTTTGTGAGTTAAGGATTTGCAAATTAAATTTTTTACAGAAAAACAAAAAAATTAAAAAATATCTTTGAATTAAAGAGTATCACAAATAAAAGTTAGAAAAACTCTGATGCAGAAAAATTAACTTGAGTACTTTTAAAAATTAATTTTAGTAAAATTTTAATAAAAAGTTACAACTTTATAATAGAACATAAAGCATGTTTTTCGGCAATCATCAGTCATATTTTTCAAAAATATAAAATAAAAGCCGTTATAAAAAATGCAAGTTTAGCGTTGCAACGACATTTGACATCAAATGCACGTGATCCAATATTGCTAATCGCCAAAATCAAAGTGGGATTGTAAAAAAAATTTTCTACGCCTACAAGCATAAACCATACTTTTCATTCTTAAAAAGGTAACGCTTTTTTGTGGATGGATTGTAAGATTGGCATCTTTAATTATGCTCCCCTATATTAAAGGCTTCTATTTATAAAGTCGCATAATAAAAATCAAAATTTTACACCAATCTCCAATATTATTTAAATCAATATATATAGATATACTTCCTGCTTAAATACATATATTTTCCTATTTGAATTTTCCATTTAAAGTAACTCTTGATACGTTCGGCTTTTTGAAAACCTCCGACTTATTGAGATTATGTAAAAAGAAAATTCACCAAAACGTTCTCAGCATAATGCTTCTAATAATATTGCTGAATATATTTCAAAACGTCTGAAATTTATTTATTTTTCAGTTACTATTATTCTAGTTATAATTTAATGTGTATATCAACATGTTATCTAAAAGTATCTTGATTCACTAATCCTTTTTTTTTTCCTTCCAGTTTTGAAAAGCTCTTCTCACACAAAGCCACAGACACACAGATCGTTAGACATAGTTGTAGGCTTGGTGAGAGTATTGGGAAAGACTCAAGGAAGTCCCATTCAACTATAAACTTTAAAATACCAAATACTGACTAGTCTTCGGCTTTGTGGGATCAAAGTTCACACGTCTTCTCAACCTTGGTATTACTTTTAAAATCTCATTTTTGGATAGCTCGTTGTAGAAAGTGGTCAATTTCGGAACTGACACCAGTAACTCTTTTTTACTTCCTGATAGAAGACTACTCGTTTAAACAGCTTCAAACAAATTGCTACTTTCTTGATTGCTGTTGACCTGGTCTGGAGCTCAGAATCAAAACGATCAACACATTCCAACAAGGCCCTATTGTTTTCTTCTTTCAAAGAGAGCTCATTATCTCTTAGTTGTTCCCCTGCCATTCTTTTCTTGAACTTTAATCGTCCCTTAAATAGAATTTCATATTGATCTGATTTTAAAAGTGCCTGTTTAATTGTATGCCCCACTAAGTGACTGCTCTTCTAACCACTTTGTCAAGAGCTAAGCCTTTAGTCTGAAGATACTGTTGTGTAAGATTAACTTCTTCTAAGTACAGCAGCCCAAAAGTACAGGTAGCAAAAAAATGTAAAATCACAAGCTGCAGATAAAAAAACTTTGTGCTGTACATCTTGTGTTCACTTTTCACAAGGATTGCATAGAGCTTCATTTATCACGTAAATCGCATAAAGCCACATACTCATCAAAGTTATCTTTCACCGGTTTAACAGCAGAATGGTATGCATTCCTGCGTGTTACATATAGCTTTTTGACCAACATTGCAGTGTGTTCAATTAAAATATCTCATTGATGGGTTGAAGCAGCTATGAAGGAATATATTCTTTCAAGTGTTTCAAAAAATGTTAACATTGAGTATTTTTAGCAAAAAAGGCGTTGACCGCACAAGTTAAGCGAATAGTCCACACATTTATTAAAAATAGCTTTATTACTCTTCCTTTTCAGAATGGCCTGAACAACTCCATAGATTCCATGGATTCCAGAAACTGTGACAGCATTATCATAACCTTGAACTCTGCACATCATTATGTCAATTTACTTTCTAGATTTTTTTAAATGTCAGAACTAAGATTTTTTTCTCTTTAAAGTCAAAAATCCAAGAATTACTTCTCTCACTTTAACTTTCTTAAAGTAGATTTTTACACATGTGATTATCTCAGACAGTTGGTCAGTTTGTGTTATGTCAGGTGTGCTGTTAAATATATTTCTAAAATACCTCGCAGCCTTTATTTTGATGACAAGAATCTCCTTCACATAATTTGCCATAAGGTTGTAAAATTCATTTTGATTTTTTGGTGAAAGATGCTTTTGCTATGCCTTTCAGCTCACGGTCGTATTTAGAAAACATCTCAAATACCACAATAAACTTCCTTTATTAAATGAATATTCATCTTTTTTACGGGGCACGAAATAGTAACTTTTGTTTGGCAAGAAAAAATATGATATCTAGTAACTTGTGTTTATGTTGTATTCTTATACAACATAAAACAGCTTCCTTTTTTTAAAAAATTTCAACCCCAAAATGATCTGAAACTGGTATATTCCAGAAAGAAGTGTCCGATAAAATATTTTCAAATATTTTTCAATAAATTCGTATATCAATAGGTTCAGCGTCACATTTACAATATTATGGCAAAATTATCATTATAGTATCATTTTCAACATTAACTTCTGTTTCATATTTATATACTGACATTTCCTGTGTTTCTGAATCAAACTCATTTCAGGCTCAATTTGCTTTATTGAAAAATGCAAACTACTAGGATTGACAGAACCAATTGCAGCCTAAGTAAGAAAATTGAGCCTAAGGAACAAACTTTTTGATGAGTCTTGGTCATCACTTGGTCTCTTGACAAATTGAAGCATGGATCGTGATAGTGATTTTAGTGATTCACATCTTTTATTTTTTGCTTTTTGTTTCTCGCATCTACTAGGCCTCCATGTAGCATGATAGAATATTCTTAAATAATAAATTGTAAATTATAAGAATAGTTCAAAAATCATAATTATAATCATAGTATAGTTCTCTCATTTCAGTTCATAATCCGAATTATGTTATCAAAAGTGTGACTAAATTATTAATAAGAAAAACCTTAAGTTATCTTAAAAATAATATATGATTGTGGAATAAGTATAATCAAAAGTCTATTATAAATATTAGCCTTTGTGGTGAATTTATTATAAGTTTCCTGGAGATACTATTGAATCACTAATTTTCACTAAGGCGTTATATTTCTATCTGAATGCCAATCAGTGAAGGATCCAGCATTTTTTGGTGTTTGAGTTTTTCAGACATGGAGCAAACTCCAAACATTTGTATGTTTATACTTATGTCATATAATGATGCTTTACAAAAAATTGCAATGATTGGAGGCTGGGAACAAAAAAGCTTTTTAACTTCATCCCTAAGTAAGTAGTTTTATGTTAAACAAACCCAAGATAATAAAATTTAAAAACATTATGCCTAATCAAAAAATCAACAAAACGCTCTTCAACGTATCTTCAATTTTTTTGAAAAGCATCTAAAGAACAATCTTTTGTAAAAGACATACAAATTACAATCTTTAGTGAAAAGCATACGAAATCTTTTGATCTTACTTAAAAGACGAAAAATTTTTGATGAGAAAATGAAGAAATAACAGAGTTATTAATAAAGAATAACGAGAAATCAAAATCTGAAAACTGTTGGTTTGAGCAGTTCTATCAAATATGAATTTTTTTCATTTTGGTGTTACATCTCTTTGTCGGGTCGTGATAGTGCCACGCGGTGCAACCCGCATCTATCGGAATTTTAGTCTTCTTGGCAACAAAAAAATGACTTTTATGTTGCCGAAAAAGGCTCAGAAGATTTATCTATAAACGATGTAGAGTCAATGACATATTGTTTTAATATATTATATAGTACTTTATTTACTTATGTAAACTATTATTATTTGAGTCAATGTTTTACAAATTTGTGCTATAGAAAATATTATCTCAATTAGGCCCTGCTGTTGAACACTCTTTTTTTCTCAGTAAAATAAAATACTGCGGTGTTAGAGGTACACCATTTCACTAATTTTTATCTTATCTTTGTATAAGATTTCAATTTATTTCAATCAATGGTAGAAACAAATTCTATTAGTGTACCTAAAAACTGTGTGTTTCAGCCGAGCTACTTTTTCTAATTTTTATCAGTGATCTCATTACATTAACTTTTTAACTGCTTAGCATTTTGCTAACGTCACTTTCTGCTGTGCTTAACAAACTTTTTTTGCTAAAAATTAAAATACATATAAAAAAAAACATTAAAGAAAAATTAAAAAATACATAAAAAATTAAAAAACACATAAACCACAATTTGTTCATCTTGTTAGTTGGCTTTGCGCTAATAAATTTCTAAAAATTAACAAAATTGAAATTATTTTCTTTAAGCCAAGTCAGATTAAAATTTATGAACAATTTAGTTTTAGATTTAGTGATCAAAAGACATTAAGATTGACTCAAAAGTTTCTAAAATCTTGAAAAAATTAAGTTGCATGTTCGCTAAAGAGTGCCAATTTTTTACAAAAAAACGCATAAGTATCTAATTCTATCTACTTGGATCTCACCTCAGGTATGTTTGTCAAATACAATGAAAATCCAGCCCATTGGATTTTTGGTATTTAAAACATCCAAAAAAAAAAGTCTTATAAATGTTTTACATCCAACGCTATAATTCTAACCAAACATTCTCTACTAGTTCATCATACCCAAAATGCTTAAATAAAACGAACTTGTTTAGCTCTTAAATTATTTTTATGACCTTAAATCATCTACACCAAAACATACCATTTACATTCAGCAATATTTGTAAAAATAGTGGAATATTCTAGTTATCTTTGATCCGTAACATATGGTCTAAAATCTATAAAATATTAAACCATATAATCATGGGCTCAGCCTTTTTTTTCAACTTAAATTAATTAACAATGGCTAACTTTAAAACCTTTTTAACTATTTATTCGATAGATACTCCTTTTCATATTGTTAAATCTTAAGAAAATTTATTTTACAAATTTTTGTTAGTTCTGTTAGGTACTATTATAGTGAATTGTTACATAAATGATATTTATTAAGCTTTGTATCATTACTATACTAATAAATGATATTTATTTTAACAATCATTCTTATTACTGTTTTTTTATATCATTACTATTTTTCTTCTTTTTTTTCTTTCTTCTTTTTCTCTTTTTTTTCATTTAATTATTGTTAATACTATTGTTATTGTTATTTTTGTTCATAATATTTTTATTTGATTAAATGCGAATTTTATAAGTGGTAATTAGCACGTCGAGAAAATATGCAAACCTTGGCGTAAAACCAAACTTACATAAGTGCGAAGTTATCCAAGTTTCATATTTTCTATTTATAAACTTTCATACTTTTCAATATTTTTGGTGTTTGTGTGACGAATTTCTCAGCCAGTTTTTGTTGTGAATTTGTCAAATAAAGTAAATTATTTGAGTTGTTTAAAATTCAAATAACTGGAGCAGTTTGTTCTTTGTAAGAGCAATTTGTAGTAGCATCAACTGTTATTGAAATATATTTTCTTTTCAAAATTCAGTTAATAACGGAGGATTGATATTTGCACATGTGAACCACAAGTATTAACAAATTTCTTCTAAATTACTGTTAAAAGTTAATGAGCTTACATTAGGCTTACACTGTTTAACATGCTTTGCTAAAAGTCATATTTGCAAAGAAGCTAATAATATTATATGGAATTTTAAAGCAAATAACTTTAATAAAAAAGTTCAATAAAAAGTAACTGTTTTTTGTTGATTAAATTTGGGTAAATAGGAATTGAATTATCCAACCGAGTCTAACCTAATGCTTTTAGGTTCACTTTCGCCTTTTTGAAATAAGATTCTGAGTTCTTTTTGTTCCTGATCTACAACATTCAAGTTAAGCACTGGTTGTTGTTCTGGTTGTTCTAGTTAAGCACTGGTTGTTGTTCTGGTTGCTTCTGAAATCGGAACAGCTTCGTTTTAATAATTACCATTAATTTTTTTAGTTTAGCTTATTTTAGATTGCCGTTTAAGAACTTATAAAATGTACAAGTATATAACAAATTATTATCTGAAGCAAAAAGGCATCAATTAGCTTTATCGCGATGAACTTTATTCGAAATGATTCCATTTCAAATACATTACAAATCCGTAGCGTATAAAAAAATATACAAAATTGACAACTGTAAGAAGTTAAAAACAAAAAATTTATATTAAAAAAAAAATGCAATAAAAGATAAAAATGAAGAAGCTTTGTATTCTAAAATGTTTAAGAACTATGTAATTTTGAATAAATTAACAAAAAATAACTTAGATTTAAGTTAATCACTAAATTTACTTGAAATGTTTTGAGTGTATTATTTTGAAAAATATTTTGATGTTTTATTTTTATTTTATCTAGTTTTTGCTCTTTCATAAATAATAAATTGCATAAATTTTCTTTTACGTCATTATCAAAGATATAATGTAAAATGGAGTCAAATGAAATGTTGTATACAGTGAAAGAGTCATGACAATATTTATTCTTTCAACCTTAATTAATTATTAAATAAACATTGTGCAAATATTTTTGAAATAAGTTGTAGAATATTTTTATATAATATGATAAATTTTTTATATAGTTGTTAAATTTTTGGCCGCGCAACAATTTCTTTATTACTTTATTTTTTTTTGAAAAATCGGCTTAAAACTTTCGAAAGTGAAACTTGCTAACTGTAAATTTAAAACGTATTCCGTAGATTTCCCTAGTTCCGAGTTAAATTCGAACGGTTCCACTTTTTTTCAACTTTTTCCTCTTTTTTCCTTTTTTTTTTAAATTTTTTTATTATTTTTATTTTTTACTTTTTTGAATTTCAAACTGATTTTTAAAACAAATAGCTTAACCCTTTGAGCACGGGGAGTCACGATCGTGGCTTTACCGTCAAAGCACCTAGAGCCACGAAGAAAACTTTCAAAGCCACGATCGTGGCTTTGAAAGTTTTCTTCAGAACTGACTTTTTCTGCAAAAATACCGCTGTTCAAAAATTTAAAATGGTACCTTTGAATAGAGCACATTTTTTTCTATTTTTTGGTATATTGTTTGTCTATGTTGACTTATTTTAAAATGAAGTTAAAATTCAAAATAGTTGTTTTTTGATTTTTTTTGTTTAAGTTTAGTTTTTCCGAATAAAACTGAAAAACTCATAAAAATTCCCGAAAATTAGAAAATCGTAAACAACAACAACAACAACAGCAACAGCAACAACAACAACAACAACAACAACAACAACAACGACAACAAAGATATTTATTTTCCTGAAAATTTACAATCTCTAATTACAACAATATTTTGATAATAATATTATTAATTATAATGATAAAGATTACAATAATAACATTAACAATAATAATAAGAATAAGAATATCTTTAATATTATAAACAATAAAACCAAAATATCATTATTAAGAATAAATATAAACAAATTATTGACAAGGAAGGAGTCACTCATGCAGAAACCTGATGAAAGGAGTGACACCAAATAATTATATTCATAATATTAATTTAAAAAATAATAATAGTAACAATAACAACATTATTTATTAATAGAGCAAAAATAACAGCAAAAATAATAGTATTTATTACAATTATAATAATATTAGTAATAATAAAGATAGTAGTAATGAAAAAAAAAAATAATAATGACAAAAAAAATAAATAATAATGACAAAAAAAAAAAATAATAATGACAAAAAAAATAAATAATAATGACAAAAAAATAAATAATAATGACAAAAAAAATAAATAATAATGACAAAAAAAATAAATAATAATGACAAAAACAATAAAGTTTCTATAAAAATAGTAAGAAGAAAAAGTAAAATAAGTAAGCTAAAAGAAGTTAATAATGATAAAGATAATAAAATAAAAATTTTTTTAGAATTTGTTTAGATTTTATTTGTTTTAAATAAAGAAATGCAGATAAATTTTTAAGTTTTAATTTTTCAAACTCATTCACAATGCACACAAGATTCCATTCTATTTTTATAGGGAGTTACATTTAGTTTTCCATTATTGATATTTCTAGTTAAATGTGAATATATAAATCGAGTTTCAGTGAAGAAGGTTGTAATAGAGGAAAGTAAATTTGAAAAAATATTGCTATATTGCAAATTAAATCAGATGAATCAAATTTATACAATTAAAATTATAAAATTATAATCTTTTTAATCAAAACAGAAAGAGACTTTTATTAAACAAAGTTGATGTGTACTGCGTTACTAAATCTATTAAATACGCTAAAAAATAAATTGCCTCTACAAATATTCTTTTGTAAAAAAATTTGCTCAATTAAAATTAAGTATGCAAATATATGCAATTAGCAGTAAAATATGCATAGTTATGCCATAACAAGTAGGTCTCAAAATGCGTATTTTTCATTGCAATGGACAAATATCTTACTCGCATTTAATGAATGTTACTATAAAAAAATTGCATATTTTGGTTGCCCTTGTCATAATAATAACTAAATTAATATTATTTCGTAAGAGAGAGAGAGAGAGAGAGAGAGAGAGAGAGAGAGAGTTATTATAAATTCACTTTTTTTTTTACCCAATCTATTTATGATATTATGTATTAAACGATATTTTACTTTATTTTTTATATATTTTTTGTAAACATTTATTCAATTTTTCTTATATACTAAATATTCTTGAAACAACATTGTAAAAACTATAAATTGTAACACCGCGCTCAGTGATAAGGCAAATCAATGTCTTCTTCTTACTCCAGCCATTAATTTAGTTGTAAATTTATGTAAACTGTTATATTTATTAAACGAAAATATATAATGTTAAATAAAATAAAAGATAAAAAAAAGGAATTTCATCTCTCCTTCCTTTCCGATGTTATAAAACTTGCCAAGAGGTTGCGTTGAACCACGGATCTCTATCTTTATTGACGAAACGCAGTGTTAAATTTTTGTTAAGTGATTTTCTACTAACTTATAATTGCTTTGTTCTTTTAAGAACATTGAGCTTTCTATTTTGTAGAATACATTTTAAAATTGTTTAAATGTATATATATATATATATATAAATATATATATATATTTATATATATATATATATATATATATATATATATATATATATATATATATATATATATATATATATATATATATATATATATATATATATATATATATATATATATATATATATATATATACTAGCTGGATTACCCGGCGCTTCGCGCGGGTTTCTCAGGGTTAGGGTTAGGGTTAGGAGGGGCCGCTGGTGTCCCAAACCTGGCTAAAACCACCGCTCAGGCCTACTTAGTGCCTGTGCCAAGTTTGGTATTGATTGGTTCAGAGGTGTTGACGCCTATAGCTAACATCAAACATACAAACATTGCCTTTTATATATATAGAGATGTATGTATGTATGTATGTATGTATGTATGTATGTATGTATGTATGTATGTATGTATGTATGTATGTATGTATGTATGTATGTATGTATGTATGTATGTATGTATGTATGTATGTATGTATGTATGTATGTATGTATGTATGTATGTATGTATGTATGTATGTATGTATGTGTGTATGTATGTTAAGGTGGTTCTAAAAACAACTTTTTCTAAAAATGACTGCTGGCACCCCCTGAATATGTTGTATATATTTAAAAAAATGCTAGATTTAAGAAATTTTTGAATAAAAAATATTTTAAGGGGTTGCTACCGACCCTCGAACATTATATAAGTCCCTAATATTATTAAAAAAAAAGTGTTTCAAAATTATCTTATGTTGGGTCTCAAATGAAGGGAAATTATATAAAAATTTTAAAAATATTAATCATTTTATAATTAAATTTTTATTTTAGATTTTAGTAAACAAAAAGTTACGTTTTTTAACTAAAAATGAAAAATAGGGAATTTAACAAGATTTTTTGATTATAATTTTTTTTATCTATGTTTTTTTATAAAATGAATATTATTTTTGAAATTTGTACATGATTTTGCTTCGTTTGAGACCTAACATGACATAATTTTGAAAAACTTTTTTTTTAATAATATTAGGGACCGTTATGTTCGAGGGTCGGTAGCAACCCCTTAAAATATTTTTTTTTCAAAAATTTCTTAAATCTAGCATTTTTTTAATTATATACAGCATATTCAGGGGGTGCCAGCAGTCATTTTCATGTATGTATGTTTGTATGTATGTTATAATTTCATTCTTTTTATGCGGATAATGTTTTTCATATGTCAATAAATGTTGCTTGATTACTCCTCCGAGAATGAAGGGACTAGATGCACAGCCAAACGGGAATCGAGTAAATCTTAGAGTTATTACTTTTTTACTTTTCAAGTCCAATATCCAATAGAAACGGAAAACATCACGATCTTTATTATCAACTCTTATTTGTAGAAAGGCTTGTTTAATGTCTCCAGTAAGACAAACAGGTTGCAATCTGTTTTGTAAAATAACATTGAGTAGTAAGGGTTGCAATGGAGGACCAATATGTAAACAGTCGTTAAGTCAGGGTGATCCGTACTCTTTGCTGACGCGTCAAAAACAATCCTTAGCTTGGTTGTTTCGGAGTTTTATCACTCTTTTATCACTGATCGATGTGGCATGAAGAATATTCGCTTGCCAGTTGGTTTGTTTGGTGCATACTCAATTATCCCATCCTTGAGTTGTTCTTGAATAATAGCGTTATATTTTATGAGATCATTTGGTTTCTTTTCCAGTTTCCTTAGTAAACTATGCAACCTTGAGATGCTTCTATCTGAATACGATGCCAGTTTTGAACATTCCTCTTTCCATGGTAATCCAGTGTGATAAAAACCAGTTGAGTCTTGTTGTAGCTGTTCTTTAAATTCTTCATATACTTCATTTTGATTCCCTTCGCCTTGATCTTCTAGACCAAGAACATCCAAGATTTATAGTTCTTTATAACAGTCGTTGGTTGACTTTGTAAAATATAAACAGTCCGAGGTGCTTTGTCCTGGTCCCATAACCATCCATCCAAATATGGTTGCTTCTGCAATAGCTTCTCCATCATTTCCAGTCCTGAAACCATTCAACTTTTTTCTTGCAAAATTACCAGCACCAATTACAAGATGAATTTTATGGTCATCGTAGTCATCCTTATTATGAAAATGCAATCTCTCAAAGTGTTTGAATTAATTTTTTAGGACGGATATCCTCTGCTTTTGTAGTATTGTAAGCACTTTCCTTTCTAACTTGTAGAGTTTAATATCAAGGCTGTTGTGTCCGTTTATTGAATAAAGAGTTGTGTAGAACAACGGAAGGTTTTGTTGCACAGATCCAGTTATTGTTTCAATGTTTTTCGATTCCCAATTATTTGGCTCTAACTTTAGGTACTTGATTAGTGTAGATAAAGCATTCGAACTACCAGCTCCCGTATCCAAGAGTGCTCTCACTTTATATTTGCCAACGTTCTCAACAACTGTGGGATGAATAGTTTGCCCTTCGTTTCCAGTCATAAGGATACCCTTTTTTGATTCGTCTTTATTAACCCCATGCATATAGATGAATGATGCCTTCCTTGACAATGGTAGCAAGAACGTTTTCTACGACAGTTAGATACTGTGTGGTTTGTTGACGCGCAGTTGAAGCAGCGATGGTTTTCTTTAAGATATTGTTTCCTTTGCTGTGTTGAATGAAGTTTCGTACATTCTTGACTGCGATGATTTTGCGAACTGCACTAGATACAGCTAATGTTCTAGTTTCGTTATGTTGGAAGTGTTTTTCCATTTGATTTTTGTGCTCCCAATTATTGTGGGGTTTTGAATTTTCTTATCTGATATTATTTCTTGGTCGTCCAATAGATGATTCTGGGTTTCGTAATGTATATTCACGTAGAGCTTTAATTAGCTGTTCAAAGCCCAATTCCTGCCATTTTGGATCTGTTCGAATAATATTAGTTTTAACAGAGCCAAGTTTGTTGAGAGTTTCGTGTACCAGTATTTCTGCTGTCTCCAATTTGTTTAAAGTTTTCAACGAGTTTATGCTTACATTTAATTTTCTGTAAAAATTATGTATTTGATCAACGTCGGTATTTTTTATGTAGGGAAGATCCATGATATCACGACCATGCTGGCGTATAATTTCAGAAGTGATTCCATATTTTTGATTTAGAATAATTTTCGCTTTTTCATAACCATTTGCATTAAAAGGGAGTCCAGAAATTTCCTGTTTTGGCGTGTTTGATAATAGTTCACGTAACTATGATAACTTAGTTACTGGAGGTTAGCTTGTGCTGTTAATTTCTGTGCTGAATTGTTCCCAGAACCGCACCCAATCCAGAATAGTCCCATCAAATTTTGAAATTTGTAGTCTGGGAAGTTTTGCTTTACAATCATTTGTGTGTGCACTGTGCATGCTTTTAGTTATTACTTGCTTTCGTTCATTTAATTCTTCTTTTACACGAGCAATTTCTTCGTGCATCTTCTTCTTTTTTGTAATTTCTCTTTCTATACGGTATTCTTGCAGTGAGGTCAGAAGTTCGCTTCGCTGTTTAATTAAGTCGTTCTGTTGTTCGTACCAGTTGTTGATTTTTTCATTGTCGGCGTTTTCTTTGTCTCTTTTTAATTCTTCTATGTTTTGGATTAAGTTAAAAGTCTCCGACAGTTTTGCTTTGATAGTTGGTTTTAAACTACCTAGTGTGTGTATATCGTTATTGTTCAATGGTATGCGTACTTCCAGACCAAATCGCTCAACTTTTGTTTATGTTAGTTCCAATTTTCTTGATAGTGTAGCGATTAGATCTTTGCGTTGCTTAGGAGGCATTTTAAATTCTATTGTAATGTTTGATTCCTTACGTGAGTTGATAGCTTGTAGAGTGTTGAGTAGATTCCAGTGTCCTGGTAGGGTCGCCACTTTGTGTTGTAAATATTTCTTTGTTTTTAACTGACTAAGGAAAATCAACTCAACGCATTTTTAGTAACTTATTTTTTATATATTCTAATTAAGAAAACAGCGTTATTTTTACTAAATCTGACATAGTTGGCAATTATCAGTAACTAAAATTAGGATAATAATTACCAACTTCCTACCATATATTAATTACTGTAAAAATACTAGACGTTATCGCGTGGTTTAACAAATGTTTATGACAAGAAAAAGAAAAGGAAGAGAAGAAAAAGAAAAAGAAGAAGAAGAAGAAGAAGAAGAAGAAGAAGAAGAAGAAGAAGAAGAAGAAGAAGAAAAAGAAGTAGACGAAGAAAAAGAAGACGAAGAAAGAAGAAGAAGGAGAAGAAGTAGTAAAAGAAAAAGAAGAAGTACAATGACAGAAGACACTAGTCGAATGTAGTAGGTTTAGGTTGAAAATTTGATTACTTAAAAATTTTAGTTTCATGATATTAAAGAATGGTAAACTGACTGATCTATGAAGAGAACGAATTGTTAGACGCACATCCTGACTAGAAAATCAACTTTTAGGGAATTGGGGCAAATTTCCCCCCTCCCTACGAAAAATTGTGACATACATTTTTTTTTTTTTTTTTTGACTTTTTTAAACAATAAGAAAATTAATTAATAGAATTTGTAGAAAAATTATTTTGGTGCTTACGAAAATATTTTTGATAAAGTTTAAATAATTATATATATATATATTTCTAGGTGATGCAGAGTCAACCTGTGATTGTCCACTTTGTGTTATGTCCAGAGATAAATCCAGAGAGGTAAACCTTAAGGTAATGTATAACTTTTAATGTAAACATTAAATTTTAATGTAAAAGTTTGAAAATCAATTTGCATAAAATATAAGTTGTAATTTACTTTATCGATTTGAAAACTGATTGAAATACTATTAAAAATAACTTATAAAGTATAAAAAATTATTTCTTAGGATGTTTTAAGTATTTATTTAAATGAACCTGAGATATCAAATAAAGTTATTAAAAAAATTTGCTTTAATTTTTATCAAAGAATTGGAGTTGGAACTCGACATTCTTGCAGTAAGAAAGATACTGTGGAAAACTTAAAAATGTTGGTAATCTCGAAAGGTAATAGAATAAATAAATTGTAGTCTGTATAAAAGTTAACTTTCTTATTAAATCTTATGACAAATTTTAAATGTTTAATTTTAGGTTTAAAACAGTAGAACAAGTCCTCTCCAAATCTCTAAAAGAAATCCAGCAAGTTCAAAACATTCAATTGGGGGAAACTATAAAATTGTCGACAGGCGGGACTCCGTTGATTTTACAGATAGGAAAGAAGAGGACAATGAAAACAATATCAAGTCAAACTTTCTATAATATAAAAAGAAAGCACGATCTATCAGATTCTACAATAAATTCAATTGCAATAGATTGCAGAAAAGATTTGGGTAGATTGGGGGTGGAAGCTAACACTTCAAAGAAAATAAAGATATGGTCGTGTAGTCTTGATGATTGTTACACAGTAGAAAAAGTGGAGTTTACAGCTAAGAAAAAAGTTGGAAATAAAAAAATCCTACATACTGTAATTAGAGATTTAGTGTATGTAAAAGGTTCCTCCACCAGAACTTCATTTGCTGATGAAGATTGTTACAGAGACTTCTAATGTTTTATGTAAAGAACCTGAAATTGCTGTATGGCTAAGTAACTATGGAATAATTTGGCATGGATATAATGGAGGTGGGTAGCGGGTAGAATTGTTAAAAAAATTCGGAAGCTTCTGCCTGATTTGGAACAACATATTTTTAACCATTATCCTTCTTATAATCCAGTTATGGAACTGATAAAATCATTTTCTATAAATAATATATATATTCACACACACACAAACACCATTTAAATTATACGATTAAACTACAACATTAACCATGACATTTTAGTTGTCGATAAGTGCTTTGGTATGAAACTTCATGAGGGTTATGCAGATGTCATTGCAATGTATGATAAGAAGTTAAAGGTAAATTAAAATTTGAAAATAATTTTCAAGAAAAGTTTGAAAAAAAGGAATTTTAGGAAAGTAATTATTGAATATGATGTAGAAATAAACATGAAAGCAATTCTTATTTATACATATTATGTCATTAGCTTACTAGCTATTTTTTTTTTACTTTTGATTTAGGAAACTGAAATTTATGTTAAAATTAACAATAACCACAATCTCTCAATAGGGTGGAAAAGTCATATTATTGAACACCAACTCGTTATTTTCTTAAACAATATCAGAATCCCATTAGGTGTACTTGCTGAGCAATGTTCCGAATCTGTTCATCACAACGTGCTGAAAACACTGAGTAGATTCGCAACATCTGAATCCAGATCAAATCATGGAGAACTACTGAGAAGTGCGGTAGTTGAATACTCATGCAATAGAGTTTAGATGATTCCATATAAATCAATCATTGGAAAGTCTGTGAAAGCTTGATCCATAAGTTTATTGCATTCTCTTATTATAATTCGATTACTTATCTTTTATGTAATATCGTATATGTCTTGTAAATTATACATTTTGCATTATATTTTGTATAATATTTGTAATTATAATACTCTATAAATTTATTTATAAATTATGTTGCTTTATCCATAAGTTTATCCATAAGCTTAATTTTGTTTATGAGCTTTATCCTCAATTTTCATGGACTTTCTTATTTTAATATATTCTAATTATGTTTTTTGTATTGGACATTATAATTGTATTATGTTATTTGCTATTTTAATACTTTATAAATCCATTTAAAAATCATTTAGATTTGCAATTCAAGACTTTTTAATATATTATTAAATTAATTACAATTGATAAATTTCAAATTAAACTCGATAATTGAGACTATTGCAAAAATTGAACTCAACCTAACTAGTGTTACTTTGCGTCGACAAAGGGGTGACCTCATTCAACAATATAAAATATTAAAAAGAAATCGACAAAGTGAAATGGTGTATACCAACAAACACAAGAGAGCCAAAAGCTCATCGAACAGGACAACTTCGAGTTTATTTATTAATTTTTTAAATTTCTTAGTCGAGGACCATTTTTTCCTGCAAATTTGTGGGTGCCTATCAATTTCGTTTAAAACCGTGTTAAAATCTCCCGCCAAGACTACTAAATTTATATGTTAAATTTTGTTTTCGATTAATTCAAATAATTTTTTTCTGTGTTTAGAAAACTCATGTCCCGAGGGGGCGTATACGTTTAACATAAGAATTTTTTGTTTGTTTAATTTTGTTAATACGTAATTAAAAATTCCATTTTCGTCATCGAATTTTTCTTATGGTTTTAGCACGTGTTTGCATATTATTATAGCTGTGCCTAAAAACTGGAAAGGCAGCCTTTTACCTCTGCGGGGAAGACCCGCAGAGGTAAAAGGCTTATTTTTTGCTTATTTATTAGACCAGCAACGTTGACTGAAAAAATGCTTATTATGTTCTTTTATCAGCGCAAAGGCGTTTTCCATCCCTACGTAGAAAGTCCGTAATTAAGAATATGCAAATAAACACATACTTATTTGGAATGCCAACTTCAGGTGGTTTAGAGTTAATTTCGTGTTAAAATATTCGTTTGATTGTAAATTTGTTTTAAAAAAACCGTTAATAAAAATTAAGGAAAAAATAAAAATAAGAAAACCATTTTCCAACGCGTTGCTTTGATCGCTCGTTCCCATTCTTGATTTTCCATCATTTTTGTGTGGATTCGGTGGTGGTGCACTGCGTTTTTTTGGCCACGTGTTGTCCTCCATTCTTTCTCGACCTTTTTTGCTTGCTTCTTCCGCTCGTTTGCTTTCTTCGGTGTCTCTCAAGTGATTCTCCTCTTCTTCTTCTGCTTCTCTATTCGTCAGTTTTTCGAAGTAGTAATCTTTTCTTCTTGTTTTGAGTGTCTTCCATTGTTCTTCTTTGATCTTGTCGTGTTGAGTATCGTTCTTCTGTTTCGTTGCTTGTTTCTTCTCTTCTTCTTCATTAGTTTTTTTTTTTTTGTTTTCAAATACAATGTTTATCTTCTTTTTGGTAACGGTTAGTTTATTCATGCTTTCTTCGTTTGTTATAATAGATGGATTTTCTTCGGGTTTTGAATTGTTTGTTTCTGGTTCACATGTTGATTGTTGATGTGTTAATGAGGGTAAAGTTTCGTTATTTGCAGCGCGAGGTTGTCTTCTTTCTGTGTGGTTGAGTATTTTCTGGCCGTTGCGCCAAGTTCGTATTTTATAGCCTACGATGTTTAGGGAGGTTGGAATTGGTTTTGGCATGTCTTCCATGACAGCAACCAGGATACCGGAGTAGTAAGGTGTGTCTTTTCCTGGCGTTGTTCTCATAACTGGTCTTGTGTAGACATGTCTACCATATCCCATTTCTTCAAAAAAGCTTCCAATCTTAAATTGTTTTGTCTCAATTGGAAGGCCAAACACTGATACGTGTGTTTGGTTTAAGCGTTTTCTTTTATTCTTGGCCTTCGATTTATATTAGATATTTTGAAGTAATTGTTTGATTTTTGGTAAAAATTTTTGGTAATTGTTGATTTTTAAACCATTTTCTAATAATTTTAATCAGGCTTCGTTGGCTTTCATAACGATTTCGATAGCTGTGTTTCGTCGTAGAAATTGCACGCCTTCAAGTTCTTCGTCTAAGTTTTCTTTTTCTAACGCTTTTAAGTGTCATTTAATGTGAAGTGTTTATTTTTTTTTTTTGATTTTTTGTTGATTTTCGCATTCATCATCCGATGGTTCATCGCTAATTCATTTCTACTTGTTCGTTCGATTCACCAGTAAAAGCTTTCGCCATTTTGTCGAGTAGAATTAATGATATTTCTTCGGTTTGTTGATTTTCCATAAAGGTTAATTGAGTATCATCATTGGTTTTGAAAAAAACTGTTTCTTGTTGCTTTATAAAGCTCGCCATTTAAAAGAAATACAGGACTTTTACACAAAAAATCACGTTACGAAATCTACAGAAACATGCAAATAATAAATTATATATTATAAACTATGGGTGATTGTCTAATCATAAGTAATAATATTTTTGTTGTAAAAAGAAAAATACGTTTGCAGGGAACAGGAACACTTAACTAAACATTTAGTTCTTTCTATGAGCCAGTGTATTAGTTTAGCTCATATGTTTAGTTTCAGGTTCCCATTCTCAATTTCACAAAAAAAGTTTTTAATACAAAAGAATTGACAGAAAATGTCCGTGGTATTTCTACAGACATGATAATTATATTTTAAAATAATAATGTTCCTAATATTTCTGATAATTATCCTGATCACTGCCATTGGGTCGATTTTCGAATTCTTATACATATGGTGGCATTTGCTGTTCCATATTTAACTCATAATGGTTTGAGTGACTGTCAACAGCAGCTGCGAGGTAGGGTTTCTCTCCAATAAACTCGCTGTTTCAATCGAATTTATCGGAGAAAAATTGTTTTGGGATGTCAAGGAGTTAATACATTCTAAAATACTGCCATATTTCAACAGAAGGAGGACAGTAGGCAAAGATATGTAGGTTGTCCTCGATTTTACCACAAGTTTGCATTTGTTATTTTTAACAATCTGTTGCCTTGTGCATTTGGCTACCAAGGCCGCAGAAGGTAGAATAATGTGTAGAAAACGAAAGAGGATATTTTGTGTCGGTCCGCATGCGTGGGAAGTGAAGCTTTTTTTCCAAATTTGGGTCCATGGCATTGTTGTTTTTGTTGAACTGTTCCAGAAAAGTTCTGCTGGCACAACTGTCTTTTTGTTTTTTGCCACTTTTAAGTAAAAATTTTTTGTAGATTTTAGGGGGATGTTAAACAGGGACCCTTTTTTGCCTAATATTTCAATTGTTGTTTTGTAGTACTGAGACGCTTTGTTGTCCCAGTGTTTTGCAAAAGTGTTTTGCTTTAAAAAACTCCATCTTTAGTTTTGGTTCGTAAATTTTATAAGTGAAATTGCCAATCAATACTTTGAAAAGTAGTAACAATCGTGAAATTTATCCTCTCCGCATTTCTTCAGTTGAAAGAGTGTTTTGAGGCGAAGTGCAAAACTTTGCTCCTTCGGTGATAAAATTTCGAGACCTCCGCTTTTGACGGGTAAAAAAAGTATCTCTCTCTAGACCGGATTGAAATTGGTCTTTTGCCACAGATTTTCGAAAATAGCTCTGTGCAGACGTTTTATTAACCATTCGGGAATGGGCAGCACGTTTGCAAAAAACCACACTTTTGACATTGCTAACGTATTTATTAACATAGTCGTTCCCTATAAGTGACAAAGTACGTAGTTCCAGAAACTTGAGTTTTTGCTCTACTTTGTTTAGAGTTACTAGCCAGTTGAAATCGGTAGTATTACTCAGTCTGGTGTAAAAGTAACACCCAATATTTTGAAACCGGTGTTATTGTTCCACTCTATCTTCTCCAATTCTGGATACATTTTTGGATCAAAACTCCCAAGAGAGACCTTTGGTTTTTGAGGCGTTGATCACTGAACCACTTGCTTTTTCAAACAGTTTTACTTTTTCAAAAAAATGGCGGACAGATTTTACGTCCCTGGCATAAAAGTTCGAATCGTCTGCGTACTGCTGCATTTTGAGGGGTTTCGGTGTTTCTGGTAGTGGGAAACCCTCTATTCTGCTATCCGCTCTGACCACCAAAGCAAGAGCTTCGGCAACAAAAACGTACAGAAGAAGAGAGAGGGTCACCTTGTCTGACCCCTCTTTCCGCAGGAAAGAAGACCGACAAAAAACCGCAGTTCAAAACAGATGCCGAAACTTCTGAATACAGAGTTTTAACAAAAGATACAAAATTTTCTCCGAGATTGATTTTTTGGAGAATTTGCAGTAGAAACGCACAATCGACTTTGTCAAACGCCTTTTCTTGGTCTAGATAAAATGAAACTAGGTAAATTTTTAAATTCTGCGTAAACTAAATGTAAATTTGAAAATATTGTTCTACCTGGGATTCCCAGGTAGAACAATATTCTCAAATTTACATTTAGTTTGATTTGGCTCTATAATTTTCCCAATTACTTTTGTAAGTCTTAGGGCCAGCGCTTTTGTGATTATTTTGTAATCAGCGCCGATTATGGATATGGGCCTTCAGTTTTTGCATTTGGTAAGATCTCCTTGTTTTGGAATTAGTGAAATTACTGATTTTTTCATAAAGTGGCTGGTTTGTTTCTCTATTTACAAAAATATTTTGTAAAATTCATTTGGAAATCAGTCGTAGCCCGGAGATTTTCCGTTTTCAAATTTAAAAAGGGCTTCTTTTAATTCCGCGCCGGTCAGGCGGGTGTTTAAAATTCGGTTTTCATCATCACTTAAACGTTTAGTTATGTGTGACAAAACATTTTTGGCTGTCTTTGCATAAATTAGTTTTGGTGTAAATGTTTTTATAATATGAAACCAGGGAGTTCAGTATTTCACCAGTTTCACTCTGACGATGTGCCGTCATTCTTGCGAATTTCGGTAATTGACTTGTTCTCCTTTTGAGTTTTTTCCAAATTTTACAAAAGTTTTGAAGATTTTTCTCCTTCTTCGATTAGTTTTTGTTTCGTGCAAATAAACGCTCCTGGAAACTGGAGCAAGAATAGAGCATCGCGTTTTTCTTTGATGCTATCTAAATTCGGGTTAGCGTTTTGTCGCTCCCGTTGGATTTCGTATTCAATCCTTTTGATATGTTTTTTGTTTTTCGCACTTTCCTGTATCGATATGTGTTGTAATTCAGCCCAAACAAATAGTTTGCAGTCGTCCCACCATTTTAAAATTGACTTATACGACTGTTTTTTAGTTTGCTAATCTTAAATTAAGAGTTTAATTTTTTGCCAATGCACCTCTATTTCCAATAGGGAACAATTTAATTTCCAGTATCCGGGTCCTCTTCTAGTTTTACTAAAATTGACGGTTGTTGACACGAACTCGTGTTCGGAAAAAGGGTTGGTGAGAATTTTGGTGTATGTTGTTTTTTTGGCGACTTTATCAGGGCAGTAGATTCTGTCGAGTCTACATTTAACCGTCTGATTGCGCCATGTGAATTCTCTTTTGTTGGGAAACTTGTAACGAAAAACATCTACTAGGTTATACTTACCTTGGAAGACCCTAAGTTCAGCAATGCCGTAGGTGTGATATTTAGAGTTGTTTGTGCCTTCTGGTCAAGAGGTAGGCTTTTGACCATGTTGAAATCTCCGGCCAACAGGACGGGTAGTCCTGTGTCATACGAGATGTCTCCAAGGCTGCCGAAAAAAAGGCGCCTTTCTCTCGGCACATAAAGAGCATAAACATTCAGCACCTGCATTTCGCGTTTATTAATTTTTATCATGACGTTTAATATTCTCCCGTTATTGTCCTTATTTAGTTCGTTTAAAGAAACGTTGGATTTAGAGAGAACCGCCACCCCACAACAGTTATGACTCGGACCGGACTTCTAAATAGACTCGCCAGTCCATTCGTCACTCCACTGTTTAACGGTGGACGGCGATGATCAGCTTTCCTATTTTGAAAATTTGTGGAGCTTAAACATAAATATAATAATTTTACAACCTGACATAATAACACTAACATATAAACCTTAACTTAAACGCATGAGTTTTCAAATAAAATTTTTCAATACAAACAGCTGGACTCACTAAAGCATATCATTATACACAATGAGCGCGTTCTACAACAGAACGAATTAAAACAACTTACGCGCCTTTTTACAAATAGAACATGGATTATATAAGAAAAGTACGTCAAAGAATCGAAAATTATAGCAGATTGAGAGCAGATAAAAAAAGAAAGAATTATAGCAGATTGAGAGCAGATAAAAAAAGAATTTTATATAAAGAGAAAAAGTGAATATATAAAAAGGAAAACCCTTACGATTTTGTTACCACACGTTTTAAAATGTTGTACTCTTCGTAGTCGAAATTAGGCTCCTCGTTTTGTTCACCTAAATAATATTGCCTTTCCATTTCAACGTCGTTAAATTCTTCCAATTGATTTCCTTATTTTGATGGTGTTCCACCTTCTCTAAGTTCGTTTTGACTTCTTTTTGGTTTCGTCGTTTCTCTTAAGTCGCAAACAATCTGAGTTACTTCTTCGCCTTGACTTTTCCTTTCCTCTTTATTTAATCTCAATACCTCCGGGTTTTTTTGCTTTGGTTGTTCAGGTGATACTTTAACGGGTAAAATCTCTTCTGTTTCACTTTTCAAAACCTCTGATTTTTTATTTGGAATTGCTTCAGCAACAATAGGTTTTTCTGAAGCCCTTGTTTTACTTTCAGGTTGACCATTATGCTTGTATCTCAGCGTGAGACCATCGACATTTTCAAAACGCGGTAATAGGTTGATGCAAGGATTTGTTCAATTTTTGATGATAATGACAACATTACTTGTAAAAATTTCCTCTCCGTAAACTTTCACGCTTTGGCTGTAGAAAGATTCAAGTTGTCAACGTCCTAGAGCTAAATGGTTGCCGAGTTTGTTGATGGCTTCCTTGCATCCATTTCAAAGAAAACCAATGGGTATGTTTTGAACCAACACATGGATCTTTTTAGCATATTTTTGTTCAATTTTCAACACACAACCTTTTACCACAATCTCAGTTTTTAAGAACAATGGAATTAATGAGCAATTATGAATAGCAAACTCAAATTACTTATGGGCATAATATCTGGTAAAACCCCATAAATTCGCAAGTAAATCTTTCTCAGATAAAGCAGTCAAAAAATCATTAACACTGATATTAAGATCTCCATATTTGCAGCATAGCGCATAGCTGTTTTCATCCACCTGTTTAGAGTTAGACAAAATTCACTTTGATAGAAAGACAAGATTTGATAGAAAGACAAGATTCTTTGATAGAAATACAAGATTCAGTTTGATAGAATGATTGAAAATTGCAGTAAAATTTCTCTAAAAAGTTTGAATGAGTTTTATGCTGAGTGTTTTGGCAAAATAGTAATCAACAGTAAGCAAATTTTTAATTGTTGTGTTGAATATGAAGATACTGCTACATTATTATTAAGCAAACTTGTTTAATAATAATGTAGCAGCATCTTCAATTGTGCTTTTCACAAGCAAAGACTTTTCCAGATTTGATCTGCTCATTAAACTGCTGATCAATAACACGTCCTTTAGTTATTAAATTTAAACATTCAGATCGAACTTTGATGAGCAGGATCTGCAGAATTTGAATAAGGAAGCTTGAACATTCCTACACCCTTTGTTCTTCTTGATATTCCACAGTTCGTTATACTTGCAACTATCTCCTGGCATATTATCTTTATAAACATTGATCAATGTTTTGAAATACAAAAAAATTCACTTATAAACAATCAGTACAGATAATCTGTGAAATAAATGATTGATCTGTTTACAATATTGTTTAGCAATTAACACCGTTAAAAAGTTTGTGTGCACGTTCAAGCTTCATCTACGCTCTATTTTTGTACCAAAGGTTAAACAATAGTTTCCAAACCAGCTAAGTCTATAAATTATGGTTTTTTAATCTTTGGGCGTGTGGTTATCAAGAACGAACTTGTTTTCGTGAAGGCACTTAGATATTATTTCTGTTTTTTTCTTTAATAATTCTTGCGTACCTTTGTATGATATTATGCAAAGTTTTTCATGAAGGCAAAGCAAGAATTTTTTTGTTACGTTGCTGTAGGCGGGGACTTGTTTAATTATTGGCCAGGTTAATTTAGGTGTTATTTTTAAGTTTTTTTTTATCTACCAAATATACTTTGAAAGGGTGGTTGAATTTGTCATCTTTTTGTTTGTGAATGAGTGTTTGTGTTTAGCCCATCTTTTCTTCTATTCACCTTCTGCTAGGCCAATGTATACTTTTTCTGGAGTGATTGGGGGGGGGGGGGATATTACACATACATAAATAACATTCAAGGCTCTACATTTTCCTAATATAGGGCAGTTTTCTTTATTTATGCGATTGCAGGTTGGGTATTCTTTTGGTCTTTCTGAACTGATTTTTTTGTTGTGGCTTTTTATTATTCTTTCGATATTTTTGGTGCAGCTGTAACTCTCTTTGGTGGTGTTTCAACTGAATAGTTTACTTAGGGAGTGGAATGTTGGAAAATGTTTTTCGATTAAGTTTAGGAAGATATGTCCGACATTGGAAGTAACGCTTTTACTATGCGGGGGTATAATATATTTCTATTTTTTTTTTTTTCTCTCTTTTTTGGGGGTTATACTTTTAATTAAAACCAGTGAAGCCATTTGTTCTTAATTCATCTTCGTATTCTGGTATATATTACTTAAATGTTTTTTTCATTTGAGGAATTTTGAGATAATCAAAATTGGGTTTGCTTTATTATTTGCGGAGGATGGTCGGAATCAGCCTCGATGTAGCAAAGATATTCATTTGGTTTTTTGAAAGCTTGGTAGGAGTTTTTTTCTAAGTTAAAAGATACATCAAAGAAGTTGAGTGCGGGTAGGTTTGTTTGGATCTCTATTTTAAAATTGATCATTTTTATAACTCTAATTATGTTTATTCTTATGCTATCAAATTGTGGTTCAGTTTTTTTACGAAGTACCATCAGACCATCGTCACGATATAGTCCAACGTCTTCTTTATTTATTATTTTAGATAGTGAGTTTATTATATATAGGCTCACCAGTTAAACAAACTTCTGCACCGTCAAAATTACCATTGTGACATCAAAGCAGTCAAGTGCAAAGTTTTTCTTTCATGTTTCGTTGTTAAAAAATAGCAAGGACTTTCTGCAATGTTTAATGACTCTGATCTTCTCATTGTTAATGCGTGTGTTTTTTTTTAAAAACAGAAACTGAATTAATTAGTATTTTTTATGTCAAGTTTAATAAAAACGCAATATTGTTTTATGGTATAATTTCAAACCATTTGATTGCATCTGTGGTATTTTTCCATTGGTTTAAGTTTAATACAGCTCTTAATTTTTTATTTATAGTGTCAAGGTATTTTTTGCTTATGTGACCAAGTTCACTTTTGGCGGTGTTCAATAGACGGCAGAGTTTATTGTTTTGGAATCAGTCTTTGTGGTCCTTTGGTGTTATAAAAACTTCAGATTTTGCGATTACTTTTATTCGTTTGCTTGAGTTGAATGTGTTTGCTATATTTTTGGAGGCTAATTGAGTTTTCGAGTTTCTGCGGGGCTTTTTTATACACTTTTGTTATATTTTCGTTAAGAAGTTTAGTGTGTTCCTGATTGGAAATTTAATAATTATTATTTGTTTTGTTGGTCAATAATAATACGTTAGGATTGCTTTTTATATTTAATATGTCTATTTTTAATTTACTTTGAAATTTGCTGAGTATCTTTTTATAAGGTTTATATATATATATATATATATACATATATATATATATATATACATTACTCTTCTCTTAGTATCCTGAATGACATATAAAAATTCCAAAGCAATCCTTGTGGGGGAAAAAGAAAAAAAACTCATACTCTCCACAAAAGTTAAGTTTGGACCACCAGTTCCTTTAAATCCCCTGGATTGTATCATATCTTTAGTAGTTTGACTTTCATAACCATCAAACACAACAATAGCTTTTCCATACTTCTTTTAAACATATTCAGTGCATTGATCGCAGACATCCTTGTAAGTGGCTTGAGAAGACCATGGAATACGTTGGATAAGTGCCCCACCATCTAAAACATACATAGTCAATGGTATCTCTGAAGTACTGGCAGGTGTCAAAAGCTCCCATATAGCATCAGCCAAAGCTGGTTTGTGTGGTTCTCTAAGCATCTAATGAGAATCAAAGAGTGATGATGGGTAGTTGCTGAGCTCATCTTAAATGCTGATTCTAATTCACCAGCAGCATTTGCCACACTGATGAGTCGTTGAAAAAGAAGCTGAGGGTCAATGTTGACTTGATGGTTATCAGTGTTCAGGGGCATAGCATTAAACACCACAACTTGAGCTTTCCTTGTAAAAGTATATTCCGTGACAGTTTTACCATCCATGGAGCTCATAATCGTGTTTCCGACTATCTTTGCAGCATCACTGTTGACAGTGGGGTTTACATGAGCACCTATGGAAATATTACGTAGTCCTGGGTCGGAATAAAAAGGTTTTCTCTCATTGAGAAAGTCAAGAAGTGTTAAGGTGTTATTCCAATCACAAATTTTCCTAGCTTTCATCATGTCCTTGTTTTGTTCGCCAGTGTTATAATTCACAAAAGTGAGCTCCTGCATTGCATGGTTGATTTCTGCGCATGCAGGCATTGAAAAAGCCAAGTAAGTTGCTCTGTCATTCCTCGTCCTCTTGTAAGTCCACCACTTGTTTTCATACTTCTCAATAGAACTTGTTCGGTTATGAGATTTGAGAATAAACTAGCCCAAAGACGATCAATACTTCTAACCACGTGCGTTCTCTTTTCAAATTGCATTTGAATTTCAGGATGTTCTTCTAGTAATTTTGACATTCTTTGCACATATATTCGCGCACATTTGGTGTACAGATTATATCCTGATGCTGCCAGATAAGGTAGTATTTCTGATATCGCATTAAGATGCAAAGTCCAATTGCCTGTTCGCTCTGCCTTGATGAATTTTCGAAAAATGTCTACTATATCCATGTATTGTACCCAGAGAGCTGGAGTTTTAGAAGATATCATCATGGTCTCAGCTTGCTTTGCAAGACATTTAGCTACTTTCTTTAGAATGTCAGTTTGGCAGACTTCATTGCAGTCATTGACCCAGTCACAAGCTTCTCATTCCAGAAACTTCCCCTTCATATGTTTTCGACAACGAATTTGCAGCTCTGATGTTAGTTTCAGGTGTTGCTACTTGATCGGAATCCATTCTATTATTTACCATAGCATGTGGTAGAGGAATATTAAATGCTTGGGACAAGAGCATAGCATTCAGTGTAGGATTGACAAAATGACCTCGAACTGCACAAGCAATAGTTTTTTCAGACAACATGTGGACTACTGCATTCGGTGCATATATCAACTCAAGAACTTCTTGTAGCCCTGATGAAGCCATCAAGTGTCCCATGCATCCAAGAAAACTCATTTTGGTGTAAAAGCTGCTTAAACGCAACACGATGTTAAATTACTTTCTGGAGGTACCGCCTAATTACCATCAAAGCTTTCCACCAGAGTGGTCAAATGTATTTGACCAGCCACTTTGGTGGAAATTTATTAATGAAAATTTATTATTGAAGTTTATTAATGAACATGCGTCTTGCATGTTCATTAATAAACTTCAGAGTAGAGCATATGCATGTTGTGTCACTTGGTTTCATGTCTATCTATGGCAGAAACATAATTGATGACTTTCCTGGGTGAGCGCCTTGATGAATAAGCTGCATCATCCCGGACCATTCTGGCTGTGCTGATCCAAACATAATCGAAGTCTTCTACAGGATATCTTTCGTCCTATAAATTTGTTTGCATGCTTGAGTCCCAGGTGTAATCATAGCAATCATGCCCATACCATGAAATGTATTGTGTCCATCCAGAGTAGCAATGTTGTGGTCTACATTGTCAGCCGCATACTGGAAAAACTGGATTGTATGATTGGCGATTTCTGTCCCTTGTGAATGAGCCGCACTTTTCTGAAATTTAAGTACTTCTTGATAAGAGCAACAAAATCCACGATGATGCAGAGAGTCAATTAGAAACCGCGAGGATAAATGGTGATAAAGCTGGACGCCTAGCCCGAACTGGATTGGTGGTAACAGAACCCGCGGTCTTGTGGCTTGCATTATAGCTTGTCCAATAGAAGCAATCTTCACATCAATTTTTTTCCCAACAAAAGTGTTTCAAGTAATAGCCTGAATGTTTCTGGTAAAAACAAATGCCCATTTCTTCTAATTCTATGTCATCACATGGTAGATAATTTACATAAGATATCTGCACTGCCTTTATGTCCTCCTTCAATATTTTAGCAGCAGCCTGCACAAGCCTATGCTTCGCATCCTTAGTGGCATCTATCCGTTGATTGATGAAATAATCCTGAAGCACAGCCCTTGCTATCGTTCTAAAAGTCACCACATTTGGTCTTCCATTAATCTCAGTTAAAATAATTCTATTGCCAAAATGTTTCTCCAACTTTAGTTTCATATAGGGATATCTGTATGGTTCTTGTGTGGAACCAATTGATTGCAGTTTGTTTATCATGAGGTCAATAAGATCATTTATAGTAATCTGCTCATCATCATTTTCCTCTTAGTAGCTTGTAACTTCTAAGAAGGCATTCATTCTTTCTTCTTCTTTTGGTCGACCCAACTTCATTTCTTTTTCGGGGTGTCATCAGTTTTCTGTTGAGCAGCTGGAATTTGCTTCTTTGTACGAAAGTTGACACTACAAGCTTCATGGTAAGCAGCATCAACAGCATGAAGGTCATGAACATGGATAATTTGTCTTTGTACTAAATCACCCCATGTATCATCACGTTCTTGGCAAGTTGTTAGAACTGTTTCTTTAAATTCAATCGTCATTACATGTAGCACAGTATATTTTTTACTTTTTTTTATCACAGATCCCTAGAAAGGCTGGTCGTCCACAAAACAGACAACGTATTTTAAAGTCAAAAAATTCTTCAGACGATCTAAGTGAATGTCTTTTCTGGTATTTAACATGCTCTTCATCCTTTTGCCTTGTGACTTTGAGAGTTTGATGAGGATTACAGTATTTTCGTCGACAATCTGTGTGCACCTTTATACCAGGCTGTGTGTAAACTTTCTCACCCTTTTTTCATTAGATAAGTTAATACTGGAGCTACCCTTGTCACTTAAAGTTACTGTCAGTTTATTTTCTTTATCAATGGGTTCTTTGCATATTGCACATTTTGATAAGTCCATGTCTGAAATTTAGAATGGAAAACTTGTTCACACTATTTATTTATGTTTCAAAAAACTCTTAACTCTTAAAATGACAACATTTTAAAGAGTTAAGAGTTTTAAAAGATCTTTGTAACTTTATACAGTTGGCACCTTGCTTGCTGTAAGTTGAAAATAATCTATAAACTATTTAAATATACACTATTTTGCTTCCTCTAAAGTGCAAGGCTTGGTCATTCAATTGAGTTAAGACTATTTTATTAAAAGAATTAAGAAACTTATCTTTAAAATAAATAAAAGAACATCATATAAAAAAAATTATCATGATAAATTAGAAAACATGTATTAAAAAAGAATATATAACCTTTGCCTACAATTAGCCAGATTATATTTGAGTAATGTAACACAAAAGAATATATAACCTTTCCCTACAATTAGCCAGGTTAAATTTGAGTAATGTAGCACATATCAATCATGCCATTAATAAAGTCTGTAAATAATAAATATGTATTTAAGTTTTAAAAAGTTATAAATATTAAATGCAGAAAGATTAATATCACTTTCAACTCAGAAAAAGTAAATAAAGTTCTAAGTAAATAAAAAATTCAAAATAGTGCATGCATTTAAATTTGATTTGTAAGAAAAATTTCAATTATGATTATTACATAATAAAAATGACAGTAAAAGATATGACTTGTGTGAATGCAAAATTAATTTTTCCAATAAAAAGGTAATGCCTGACCACACCCTACACCTGTTATCAATAATAAATCGCTGTTAAATAAGTTTTTCAGTTAAGTTATTTAAACGTTAAATTTCTCTCGATAAAAAACTTATCTAAAATATGAATAAATACAAGCAGTTCATACTTAAGCCAAGTTGTTAATCTGTATATAAAACTATCGAAATTATTCTTTATTTTTATTTTTTTATGGTTGATACTTCGTTTAACTTATAAAAAATATAAATAATTAGAACTGAAGAGTTAAAGAGTTACAAGAAAGCAAATTCAGACACATTGTTAACATAGAAATACTATAAAAATAGTGTGTCACTTTTTAAAATTTAATGACCTTCCCCCAACTGAAACTCTTAGGACTTTTTATATGTCACATAGAACTACTTGATAGTTATTATGCCCTAGAAAAACCCTTTGTTGCAATTTGTTCAAGGTAATTTGATATGCTGCCTGTACTAAAATATATATATATATATGTAATATATATAACATACATATATAGTGTGTATATATATATATATATATATATATATATATATATATATATATATATATATATATATATATATATATATATATATATATTTATATATATATATATATATATATATATAAATTAGTAAAAACACTTATCTAGTTTTTGATTATTTCAACATTGTGTTTCACTATCAGTAGGTTCATCAGGAAGAATGTCTCTGAAATATTCTTCCTGATGAACCTACTGATGGTGAAACACAGTGTTGAAATAATCAAAAATTAGATAAGTGTTTTTACTAATTTATTATTGCTCTGTTCTTTTAGAACATTGAGCACTCTGTTTGTAGAATACACTAACATAATATATATATATATATATATATATATATATATATAATAAATTTTATGTAATTTATTAGAGGGCGGGAAATGCTTATCGACCAATTTTAGAAACACAATTTGGTTCAACCTACCATATAACAAAAATGTTTCCACTAACATAGGAAAAGTGTTTCTAAAATTGGTAAAAATGACGTAAAAATAAAGGTCAAGTAAACTGAATTAAGATGCGCATTAAAATGCTTAAGTTAATTATGTGTAGTAAAATCCACAAGACCTTGATCAGTATTCTATACTATATTTAAACAATTTAAAGTAAATGAAAAGAAAAATAAATTAAAATTGATTGAATCATGCTATAACAAAGTGAAAATTGTAATTTTTTGTTAATATTTTGTGGTTTATGTTTACAATCTGGATGTACTACACATCCTAGGCCTTTGCGTTAGCAAAGAGTAAGTGTGTTTTAAAAGAACGAAGAAAGTTAAAGTGAGAAGAATTCGAGTTAGAAAGATAGCAAAGAGTAAGTGAGTTTTAAAAGAAAAAAAGAAAGATAAATGTCAGAAGAATTCGAGTATATATGTAATATATAAATATAATATAATATATATATATATATATATATATATATATATATATATATATATATATATATATATACATATATATATATATATATATATATATATAATAAATATAATAAATATATATATATATATAAATATATAAATAAATATATATATATATATATATATATATATATATATATATATATATATACACATATGTAAACACATTATATTATATAAATATATGTATGCATAATTTTTTATTTTAGATGCAAATATTAATAAAACAGTTGTAAGCAAAAATAAAGCAGAAATCAATACAGTTTTTAAGGAAAAACTGCAATTATACTTTCCAATATAATCTTCAATCAAAGTTCAAGGCAAACACACTCAAACGATTGGCGAATTTGCAAAAAATTCGCTATCTGTGAAACCATACAACAGAGCCGATGACACAAGGGGCCGTAGGGAGGGGGTTACTAAAAGACTTTTTTTTTTTTAAAGAGAATTCTAGATATAGAGAACTTTTTTAAAAATTGACGATTATGCCCCTCCACTTTGTAACCCATGTCGGCCCTGTGCAATAGTCACATTTGATTACAATTTTATGGAACATACTAGTTTAAAAAATATTTCTTAATAAACCTTAAAAAAAGTACAACAAATTTAAAATGTTTTAGAAAGTTAAAAACATTTTAAAATTGCCTAAAACTAAGTAAAAAAAGAACCCTCCTTCCCCCCTCCCAAAAAAAAATAAATTATTATTATAAAATAAAGAAAAAAAGCTCAAAGAAAACACGATTTATTGTCTGATTAAAATACAGTAGAGAAAAACAGTTAATTTTTTGATTAACTGTTTAATTAGAATTTTTGAAAATTTTAATTAAACAGTTAATTAAAATTTTCAGAAATTTTAATTAACTGTTTAATTAAAATTCCAATTCCCGTTGAAAGATTTTTGGCGTTAATTTTTGGCCAAAAATCTTTCAACGGGAATTGTTCGCGCGACTATTAAAACTAAATGAATCGATGTATACAAAAACGTTTTAAGTCATGAAAACTATTTTTTCAGGGAACGAGAAAAAACTTATTAAATCCAAAATTATTACTTTAATGAATTCAAAAAAAAATCTGGGTGTTTTTTGACATCTTTAAATATTAGATTTGTTAAAATATATATCAAAATTTGTGATATATATATGTGTTATACATAGTTAAAGTTATCTGACTTAAAAATAGTTTTTATGACTTACAACGTTTTTGTATACATCGATTCAAATGTTGTGTAGACTGTATTATTTTTATGTTTGGTTCAGTCTACACTATAACATGCAGTTAAGTAACCAAGGATCATGGCTTAATTGGTCAAAAGTTGAATGCTTTAATGTATTAATATGTTGAAATAGGAGTTTTATTTTTTGTTTATGCCATAAACAAAAAATTCCGTAAATTATGGAAGAATATATGTATTTTTACACTTTCTTCGTATTATTTTAATCATAATAAATAAGTCTACCAAAAGGATGCTCGATAAACCACTATTTTACCTCTTCTATACACACAGTTTTATATTTGAAATTGATACTTGCATTAATATCTTTCTTTTTAGCCAGAGATTTTAAAAGTTAATAAATATATCTTGAGATATCTTATTTTTTCTTGCAAAAATTGACGTTTTTGATTTTTAAAAAGTCTTAAAACCTAAAATAATGAATTAACTTTAAAATCTCTAAATATGGACTTAATACACTAAGAACAAATTGCGGAATTTTTTCATAAATGAAGTAAAAGATAAGTATGAGTTTATCTCTGATGTTTCTATGTGACTTTTTGACTAATTTTCAGAAAACTGGCAGCCATTTGATTAAAAAACAAACTATTTTTAAGACTTTATCTTGAATGTTAAAATGTGAATGTTAAACAATTTTTTATTTATTTGTCACTTTACATTTAAATTTTTTCTTTTTAATTTTATATAAAATTAAAAAGAAAAAATTTTAAAAGATAAAAAGATAAAACTTGGAACTTCAAAAACTTTCAAGCATTTTTTTTTCCTCACAAAGCCTACTTATCTCAGCCTGATAAAATAAAAAGTAATATTTAGTGTATTCTGCATTTTTGTATACTTTGTAAACAAATTGTAACTTTATTAAATATTTTTATGAAAGATAAATTTTTTTCTTGGTTACATATTAACTTATTATTAAGTTCTTATTAAGTTGATAAACAAGATTATTATTGATTTACAACAGTTTTATTATTGAAGGAATGTAAAGACTGATACTACTGTGAATATAATGTATAAACAGCTACAAAAAAAGTCTTTTAGGAATTATAATTAGTATATTCAAACGACTATTTAAATGTGTTACATTATATAAGTAATGAACTGAAGTGTTCACAAGTTTTCTATTTTTACATATGTAAATGTTTTATATTAATAATTTTTCATACAAATGTTGGTGTATATCTTAAAAAACTGTGTTTCTCTCATTTATATTCATTGTTATCCATTTATATGTTGCATGTTTAAAAACAAAAACAATTTGTAGTTTGTTTTTTAAAGTTGATAAACATTTGATACAAGGTATTGGATATACTTATTATGAGGTTATAGTAATCTGATACAAGTTATCATATTATTAAAAACCTTGATGTTTGTGTTAAGGTTATCTAAGTAAAACCATGATCCAAGCAGGGATGCGGAGTCCCAAAAGGACTCCGAATTTGTATGTCACAAAAAGATTATTTCAAATATTGTAAATTTCAAAATAGGTATCACAAATGTAATGACTTGCAAGGCTGCTCAGTTTTATGGCTTTTTATTAAAAAATTTGTGCTGGCAAACATCAAAAAGGATTTACAAGCAACAGATTTTTTGGTTTCATTTTATTTCTGAAAATCCTTTTGCATTTTAATTATATCTCAATTTAATTAATTTGAACAAATTATATTTGTTCAATTAATTAATATATTTTTTTAGACTTGGATTTTATTCATATCATTTCAAGATATTTTCATATAACCTTCATAAAAAAGATAAGATATTCAAAATATGAAAATACTTTATTTCTATTAGTTTTTATAAATATTACCTGTTATAAAAATATCAATAAGCTGACACCTTTCTTAATGTTTTGCTTTTGATTTTTTTTAAATAAATTAAGGTGTAGATGTGTATAGTAGTTCTATTGGTTTAAGGTTATTTTATTAGAGTTTATAGTTTTATTGGTTTAAGGTTAAGTTATGTTGGTTTAAGAATAAATTATTCTATTGGTTTAAGATTAACTTAAGGTTAGCTATTTAAACCACAGGATGTCTAAAGTTAGGCTGTTCAACAAGCTATGCAAATTACAGTGTGTGTAGATTTATGAAATAGAATTTACAAATTGAATGAAAATGTAGCATTTATGATAAATTCATAGGACGTTAGTAGTTTTTAATTTTTGTTTTTTAGGTATTGGCAGGCTGCACTCTACAACTTACTTTCCTGCAACGAAATCAAAAGAACCTTCAACTATAAACCAATTTAAGTTAATTTTATAGCAGCATTTTTTAAGAAGAATTTTCCCTTTATTTTATTTACTAATTAGATGACTTATATTTCATAATTTCTTCAAATTATTTTTGGAGATTCTAGTGTTTTACAAAATTTTAAGTTTAAAAAATTATTTTACATATAGATTTTTAGTTTTTTACTAATTAATTTTTATTCAGATGTACAGTTATAATTTTAGTGTCCAATTTTTGTAATATTTTTTATGTAAATATCAATTTGATATTATGTTATCAATGTGAAATTATAATCTCAAGATATAATTAAAAAGATGGTAGGATGAGGGACATAAACATACGCTTTTTTTTTTTTATATATAAAATTCAAGTTTTGCGCAAAATGTCTGTACCGATAGAAACCATTCGCAAAATGTTTTAATTTTGATTGGTCTTTTAAAATTTTACCGTTATTTTTACATGGTTTCCACTTACTATGACTGTAAGTGTGAAAACACGCGCAAACTGGCGATAGGGAGATTTTTGAACAAAAATTAACGCTGTGAGCTAGAATTGTAAAATCGAAAACATCTCTATATAGTTTGTAATAAAACCTTTACTATCGCAACATATAAAAATTTGAAAAAAGTAAAAGTTTTAAAGTTATAAAAAACAAAGATTTATTTCGAAACGAAGACTTGAAGCAATCATTTGCGGTGAAGCCACTAACACGTCATATATTTGATATTTTAACATTTGAATTATTTGCCTTTTACCTTTTGGATTATTACCTTTTTTAAATAATTTTGCCTTTTGAATTATTTGCATTTTTTATCGCAAGTTGTAGCACGAATATATTTAATTTAAAATGCAAATATATTTAATTATGTTTCATTAAAATATAATTAAATATATTTTTATTTTATTTAAACATAAATATATTTGCATTTTATAAAAACTTGTAATATAAAAAGTGTTTCAAAAGATAATATTGAATATATAACGTGTTTCCAAAGTTTTGTTTCGTAAGTGGCTGTTCCGCAAATGACTGTTTTTAGTCTTCGTTTCGAAATAATATTTCATTTTTTATTTCTTTAAAAAAATGTTTATGTTGAGATAGTGTTTCATTAAAAACTATATGGTATATATAGGTGTCTGGTTTATACAATTCAACCCATTTGGCGAACTAACATTCCTAATAGATTTTAAAACTTAGCAAAAACATTCGTTTCGCTAATGTCCGAAAGCGCTTCTTTCGTAAGGGAATTTGAAAATGCAAGTTGCAAAAGTCTTAGTATCGGAAGTATTATTTGTAAAAAGTGATTTTACAATTTTAAATGCTATTTAACATATTATTTAACATATTATTTAACATTCGGTAGGAAAACAAAACTTCCGTTTGTCAATATCCTTTCAAAATTATTTAATTTTTGCGGCTTCGATATCTTACGGTTAGCAATCCTACTTGTAATATTATTCTTCATCTTTAATATTTAAATTTAAACATGAGTGAGATTTGAACTTGCATATTATGTACTTTATTGCTAATTATTATCTCATAGTAAATATGCGGCAAATAATAAATTTAATAATTTAAATTATTTTATATATTTTATTAAGAGCAACAATATTTCGTTTATTTGCATTGTATTAGATAATCATATATATGAGGAGTTTCATTAAACTCTTCATCAATTATAGTGTATTAATCTTATCAGGAGGTAAATCAAATTTATTCAACTAATAAAATCATCAAACAATTAAATAAGTTTTCTAAAACAAACATTATGAACAATTTATTAGAGAAATAAACAACTTTAGTAAACATAAAAATGGCGAAAGCCAGCGAAAAAAAATTGGCGGTTTTCGACGGCAAGACTTCGTTGTCTTTTATGAGTTCGCGCAATTTCTTTTTATATTATATTGTAAATTATATATTTTATAGAAAAATGCTGTTTAAAATCTAATAAACGCACAGACACACAATCAAAATTAAAAAAAAAGTTAGATCCATTGATGGATTACCGAAAATGGTGAAGATTTCTGCTCATACGCGCGCTGCTACTTTTTTCATGTTATAATCATGTTTTATGGTTTTATTGTCGGGACGAAAATATGTTAAAAATCTTCAAAATATTAATTAATATTATTATACAAAGCTTAATCACATTTTAGTTTAGATTGCCAATGATGTTCGAATTTAAAACAACAAGTTAAAAATAAGCTTCTTTTAATTGATTTAATTGATTGATCTTTTAAATGACTTATTCGCCTTAATATTTACCCCTAAAATTTGTTATTAAAAGTCAAAAACAAGCTTCTACGGCATTTCTAAAACATAAACACAATTAAGTGGCGCCGTAGCCATGAATATTTTATAGTGTTATAGAAAAAGTTTTTAAAGAACGTGGAAGTAATGGTACGTGTACACACTCACGTTTAATCCGCGCTGTCACGTTTTTGAACACGATTAAGAACATTAAAATAAATTTGTAGCCTTTTTAAAATAAAATTTGTAATTGTTTTGTATAAGAAATTTGAAATTGAAATTTAAACATTAAAAAAAATTAATAATTTCTTAAAATAGAACTTGTAAGTATATACTTTTTCTTAACCTTATAAGTAACTCTTATTAAATAATAGTAAAAATGTTTAACCCCCGGATAAATAGAAATTCTTTATAAATTTCCAGCCCTTGGAGCATTCTCGCAAAGTTTTGTTTATCAACAAAATCTCGTGCGCAATAGAACTTTTTAAAAATTTTAAATTGTTCGACAATGGCTTCAATAACTAAAGCAAGGTGTTTTAATGGTAGAGCTTTAAAATTAACTCAATACCTTTCGTCGACATTTCAACCTTGGGTCATAAAACCCCAACATTTGGTAAGATTTTTATGGTTTCGGTACTAAACTTGACTGATAATATAGTCACTATAGCCAGCGTTAGAGTTATAAGTATTGTTTTTACTTTAATATCGCTTTAATAACACAATTTTGTTGTTTAATTTTACTTTGAGGGGTTTAACTAAATATAGCGAAGTGAACTTACAATCCTCAGCGCGAGGATTGATCGGACATATAGTAAGGTATATATATATAGATGTGACTTTTTTGTTAATTTTTGGTATCTCCAGTTTCCAATATAAAAAATAGATGAACTTTGGTTTGAAAGTAACTGAAAGTCATTGGTTTTATTTAATTTTTGTCAAAGGTATATATAAATAAATATACTGTATTGTTGAGATTCAAGCAAACATATAAAACACAAAATAAAAAATAAATAAAAAGCTTGTGAAATATATTTAAGTAAATACAGTGTAATCATTTTAATTTGCTAAAATAGAAAACAAATTTTTTAAATTTATGTTTTGGTTATGTTTATGTATTCATTTTATATTTTATGCCTAGTATATAGACTTTGGAACCTTTTTTTTTAGAAACCTACAGTTTTTTTTATAAAATTATGAATTTGAAATGACCTTAAAACTTGTTGTGAAATTGAGGCAAAACCATGGAAAATTACATTAAAGAAAAAGTATTTTTTTTTTGTTTTTGAATGTTTAACCCTGAATATTAATAACCCTCAATATTTAACCCTGAGTATGAACCCGGACAAATGAGTCTCCACTTACAAAGGGAGTGCTCTACTACCTCACCACATATAAGCAAGATTTTATATAACTTTAACTCTTATTTTTATACTTATGTATTTTATATTGAAATACATAAATATAAAATTGAATAGGTTTTTAATGACACTCGATTGATTTTTATATTGTGTAAACAATTTATTTGCTCCCATTTCCTGACTTCTATATCCTATTTGTAAGTTTTCAACTTAAAAGCACAAAGTTTATACCTGCTTAATATATTTTAGTGCTTTATAAAAAAAGACATTAAGCATTTACTGTTTAAATAGTCTTCTTATATTCTAATAAACAAAATTATTCTAAAAAGCCAATTTGCTATAAATAACAACTTGGTCCTAAATCTCATTGTAGTAAATAAACAAATGTAAAAAAAGTTCTTTCCTCTTTACTGTGAAAAAATAAATTATTGTAAACTTTATGGATATTTATAAGTAATCTGTAAACTTTAATATAATGACTGTTTTACTTAGCTAATACTTTAAATTTATATATAGCTTTTAAATACATGTTTCTAGCCTTAATTATTATATTACTAGATTTTGAAAGCTAAAATAATGCACTGACTTTATATGTACTTAGATTTATTTGCAACAAAGTTTTTAGAAACTCTAAACATTAAAGTGACATTAACACTTGTTTTTCATTGGGTTAAACTAGGGTTAATTAGACAATACTTTGTGGTAATGTTCTTGGAAAACATTTTGTAATCATTGTTAATTGGATTTTAAAGATAAATATACACATTAGGGTGGGTCAATTTTTTTTTTTAAGAAGCAGCATATTGCGGAGGGTTTCTATATATGTGTATAGGATGTATAGGATATTTTTAGGTTTGTGCTAGCCTCCGTAGGGGTCGCACACAAAATCTGATTTTTAAGCATTTTAAAGAAAAAATGGTATAAGAAACTTTTATATATTACTATTTTATAATTGTTTTATTTTATTTTATATAATTGTAATGATTTAGATATACTACAAAAATGTTCTACTAAAATACTGTTTAGGTATTTTATTAGAATAGGGGATTCAAGATGTTTAAAAAGGATATAAGCTTTAAAATACTTTCTGTTCATATATTTTACCTTTTCTAGGCAAAAAAACAAAACTTTTAGAAATATAAAAAAAATAGAATGAAAAATTTTTATAGGCTACAAAAAAATGTATATTTTTATAAATGTCTTATTTCCATTGCGCTTTCCAATCAAATTTAGGCATTTTTCCCCTGGACTCCAACAGGTTTATTACACATTTGTAACGTTTTTTGTAGCCATATCTATTTTCTGATGCCTTTGTGACTACTCTAAATATTCTTTCCATATTCTGACTATGACAAGGATATGTTGGGATACTTAATGGAGTGTCATTGGCTTTCAAAATATCTTCATTTGAATAGTCATTCAGTAAAAGTGGTGAATGAACTTCCTCGATGTCCCAATTTATTAATTCACAATAATCTATGGCTCCAAGATTTAATGTTGTAGGAAGTTTGAAATGTCTATTGGATTCGCTAGTAAACCTGGATTTAAGTATCCTTTCAATGGTTGTAGTTCTAACTTGTTTTCTTTCATCACTTATCATCGCCAATAAAATGTTCTCTGGGTTAGCGAAATATGAGTTTTGCTTCAAAACTTGCTCCATTACCTCCTTTTATTTTACATCAATAATTGCATTTTTAAATAACGGGTGATGTGGAAGTTATCAGACAAATCCTAATTTCATTATTTGAGCATAATAATTAGTTTTTGTGGTTTTATGATTAGGCATAAACGTTCTATAAAATATAAACTTTATTATTTGAAGCACAATTATTTAAAATGAGGTTAAATGCAGCTGAACGAGAATCTTTTCGAAAGCAACTAAAAATGTTTTTTGTAAATAAACATAATATAAAATATAAAAAAAAATCGTAAATCATTTTGAAAAGGAAGGATTTGCTCGAACTACAATATGATAACCTAAAAAGACTTGAAACTGTTCAATCGTTTTCTGATAGAAAGCACCCTGGTCGTACAACATCCTGGACTAGAGAAAAGAAAGCCGAATTAACGAGACTTGTCAACAATCGAAAAGGGGTCAGTCAGAGAAAAATAGGTTTTAAATTTGGTTTAAATCAATCGACAATTTGGTTGTCAGTTAAAAAAAATGAATATTAAATATAGAAAACGTGTAAAGACTCCAAAATACACTAAAGAACAACAAATAAAGGCAAAAAAAAGAATCAGGAAACTAGTTTACACAAAATCGTTTCTAGTCATCGATGACGAAAAATACTTTTGTTTTGCAGGGGACAACATGCCTGGAAATTCTGAATACTACACAAACAACAAAAAGACATGCCCAGAAAGTGTTCGTTTTATAGGAAAAGAGAAATTTCCAAAAAAATTATTAATGTAGATAGCCATATCTGACCATGGTATGTCCGAGCCATTGTTTCGCCCTTCCAAGGCTGTAGCGATCAACTCATCAGTCTATATTAATGAATGTTTAGAAAAACGACTTCTTCCATTTATTCACAAGTATCATGGAGACTTTAACTATTTATTTTGGCCAGATTTAGCAAGTTCTCATTATTCTAAAGATTCTCTAAATTGGATGGACCAATATGTCTATTACGTTGATAAAGAATCCAATCCCCCAAATGTGCCTCAAGTACGACCAATTGAAAATTTTTGGGGTCATTTGGCACAAAAGGTTTACAAGGGATATTGGCAAGCTTCAACAGAGCAAGTTTTGATTGATCGCATTATAAACTAAAACTACAAGAAATTGATTTAAACTTTTTACAGTCGCATATGAAAGGTGTCAGAGCAAAATTTAGATCAATTGCAGATGGTGGTGTTTTTTCATATAAAAACAATATATTTTTATTAAAAGATAAATGCTTTATTTAAAAGAAATATAATAGTAGTTTGTTTTTTTATTTAAGTTATTGGCGTTTTTATTTTGTCCAATAACTTCCGCATCACCCGTTAGTTGAGAAATATACCAAAAATTTTGAGCACCATTGATTGCCAAATAATTTGATTTGATTTGGAACCATCCTGGTGCAAAGCATTGCATAATTATTGTAACCAAGTCAATAAGTTCTTTTGTTTGCTATTCTGTAGAAATGTATAAGCATAGAAAACGATTTGCTCTTGTGAGCCACCGAGCATGATAAATGTTTCCGGGAGAATTTTTAGAGATTTCATTTGAAACATCTCCTGATTGAATAGATAAACAGATACTGTAAAGATATTTTTGATCTGAACTTAATTCACTAAAGATATTATCTGGAATTAAATGAAAAGAACCATTGATATTTTTGAAAAGAACTACTTCTAAATTAGTTAAGTCTTCTGTTATTTTTTTACCAATTTCTCCTTTAAATGATCCAGGGCCAGAAGTTTTTCCATCAATCAACTCAAATACATGTTTAAAGGGAAGTTCATTCAAATGTAGTTGACAAACGAGCCACTGCATTGGTCTATCGAGTTCTGTTTTAATTAATTTTATCACTCCTCCAAATTTTCCAGTATTTACTAAAGTTGCATCACATAAGAGAGCATTTAGAGAACCGCTGCTGCCAGTTTCAAATATTAAATGGAGAATTTTATTAGCATTGCAGCGTTCCATTATCAGAAATTCCATTATCAGGTGTTAGATGATCTATATAGCTGCTGCTTGGTTCTCTAACAATTGTAATATGTTCTTCTTTAATTATCCCTGCAGTTATTATTGTATTGTCTTTTCTACCATCAAAACCAATACATTGTAATTTCAAATTTTTGCATTTTCTCTCATTTACATTTTTTTGTCCAACACGAAGTCTTTCTCTTTCTACTTTTTTCCTATCAAGCATATATGATTCATTTAGTATACCCGTGTCTTTTAGAGCAGCATTGACAGTAGCAGCAGTTGCTCTGCAACTGACACAATAACGATCTGCTATGATTGCTAGTTTATTGTAATGAAACCTATTTTTATTACATTTTTTTAAGACATTAGATTTGTATAGCTTGTCATATTCATTATTAGATTCATCTAATATGATATTATCCTCAGATTCATAAAAATTGTCATCGGTAATTTGTCTATCAGTGTCTTTCTCAACATTTGTATGTGTATTAAATTGTTTTTTTTTTCTTTTTTCAGTTTTCTTTAAAGTAGATGTGTGGCACGATCAAGTAGTCCAAGTTGATTTGTGCGTTTCTTTTGCCCAACAAACACATTCCATTCTTTTATTGGGACTTTAAAAGTACATCTGCATTTCTCTCTTTCTACTCCTAAATCATAACAGTTGCATGAACATATGTCAAACATGTTGTCAAAGGCTTTCAATTTGTCATTAAAATTAGCGTTTCTTCCAAGTCTTGAAGTTTCATTTAAATTAGATGCTTTTTTTCATTAATCTACATACTTTTGAGAATATTTCCTCTGTTTCGATTGTTGGAAACTGAATTTATGCCAAATATTTTCAATTTCAGTGGTAACTAATCTGTAACATTCATGAGCAGATCTTGATCCTTTGCCTTTAGCATCTTCATTTCTACGAACATAATAGCAATATTTCACAACTTCTCTTTTTGTAGGAATCACTGCAGTCGGAAATTTAGAACCTTGTCCAAATGTTAAGTTGTCAGTTTTACTGTGAGTATGAAATGTTGCCATTAGTGATGTACCGATAACACTTTTTTGGCCGATGCCGATACCGATGCCGATGGATAGGAAAAGGCCGATACCGATGCCGATACCGATGAATTAACTAATTATTAAAGTTTTGAAGAAATAAAGCCATAGAGCTTTAAATTGGGTAAATTTTTTCATGTAATCCATACTGGTGAACAAATACTTGGACCCAAATAAATAAACTTGCCTGTAAACAAAGTCAAAATAAACAATTTTTCTAAAAATTCTAAGCGATGCATAAAGTTTAGATTATTTATTATTTAATAATAATCAAAATGCAGGATAAAAGTATTAAAATGCCATCGGTAATGCATATCGGTAAATTAATAAAAAAAGGCCGATGCCGATACCGATTCCGATTGTACAAAAAGTGGCCGATTAAGCTGATGCCGATTAATCGGTACATCACTAGTTGCCATAATACAATGTGTTGCTTATTATTAGTTATATTTTATTTTCAATTACTAAAAATAAAAAGTAGGCAAATATATATACAAACAATAAATATACTATGTATAGAGACTAAAATGCAACAAATAGAATAAACCAAAAAATTACATAGTAGCATAGCAAAAGTTCTTATGCTGACAATGATATCATATTTTGAAAGGTGATGAAGTTAAAAATTTTGAAATTGAAAACTTTTTTTTGCTTAAAGTTTTTATATAAATAGAATGTATACCCAAAAAAAAAAAAATGGGATTAAAAATTAGGGTGTGTGGTGCAACCCCTAGGGGGGGGGGGTGTAAAATAAAATTAGTCTACATAGTTTCTTATACCAATTAAAAAACTCCACATAGTGCTGCTTGTCAAAATTTAAAAAAAAGTATGGTTTTGACCCGCCTTAATACACATCTTTTAAGTTTTAAGAATATTTATAAATATTGCATCAAATGAACAAAATTCAACAAAAAAACAGTTGTTTTATGGATCAACTTCAGTGAACATACAATGGGTTTTTTTCTTTTTAAGTAATCGTCCGACAAGAAAGATTACTTAGAAAGAAAAAAAATCCATTGTATGTTCACTGTATATTCTTGCTCTTCAATAGTGTTATATTTAGCAAAGAATACTATTGAAGAGCAAGAAAACAGCCACTATTTAAGTTGTGAAGTTATATTTAGCAAAGAATACTATTGAAGAGCAAGAAAACAATTAAGAAAAGACTTAAATAAACCGTCAATTATATGAGTCACAAAAATTTGAAAATAGGAGAGAATTTGGAAGGATTGATGTGTAAGGAAAAAACTAGAAAACTAAAAGTTTCAAGTTTCAGCATAAAGGAAAAGAAACAAAGCATGCAGACCAGCTTTATGGTGAGACATTTTGCTGGTCTGCTGTAAGATTGTGTTTAGGTTGATGGAATAAGAGATGATAGCTTGCTTGAGCAGCAATCATGGTAGTATTTGTTTAGAGAAAGAGATGCAACTTTATGACAATGGCGAGAGGCTCAAGCTTGGGCAAGTACAACTATTACAATCCATTTTTGAACCTTGTTTAAAAAAGAAAGGGCATCAGAAGAACCAGTCCAAAAATGACAACAATGCTCCATGTAAGGACAAATTTGAGATTAAAAAAAAAAGAGAATGAAATCAGTGGTAAATGAAGAAAATGGTGACCACAATAAAGAGAGAACTGCACTTTTATAAGACAGTGACAGCGATGTTGTTGGGACTATATTAAAAGTAATCAGATTTAAGCAATGAGTTAGAAGAAAAGATCTTTGCTAATAAGTTTTTTATTATTTCTTGGAGAGGTAATAAGATCAGACCAATTTATGACAAAATATTAATTTATGATAAAATATTAGACTTGTCTTTTTTAATGACACTGTTAAAGATTTCCCTAAAGTGGAAGTGACCTAACTTCTAAGAATAAAAGGGAGTTAGTGAGTTTATTTGTGAAGATGAATTTATGAGTTTATTTGTGAGGAATTAAATAGTTATGATGAGAAATAGTAAATATGAATAATAAAAAAAATAGTTTGCTGGAAATAAACAATGTTTGCTGGAAAGCAAACAATATTTTAAAAGTATTTTTTAAGCTATAATTTTTTTGATTTTCAGTTTTTTATAAAAGTTTTTTTTTTAATGATTTTTATTATTGCAATAACTCTTCTTCTCTTCTTTGCAATCAAGTTTTATATGCATATACAAAATGTCAGTACTTAGATTATTTTATTTAGATTAAAGTTAGTCAAAAAGTTGACAGATCTTAAAAGTTTTTTTTTACCATAGCTACTTTGTTACTTTAGTTGCTTAGTTAGCAAAAGACTTTTACACTTAAGCAAGTAAGCTTATTGCATATTTAAGCATATTAACACCACCTTAAGTAATTGTTTGATTTATACAGGCCTTTTCTACCAGCAATAAAAACTACACTAAAGTATACAAATCATCTGTTGAAGCTGTTGCAGATATACGAGACAGTTCAAAACTTCTCCTTGGAGGTTTGTTATCTGAGTAACTATGTTCTGTAACTATGTTTATGCTTATAACTATGTTTATATGCTATGTTTATGTTTATAACTATGTTTATATTCTGTAACTATGTTTATGCTTAGAGCATTTTAATAATTTGTATTAAATAATTATTTTGCATTTTCAAAATAGGGTTTGGGTTATGTGGAATTCCTGAAAATTTAATTGCTGGACTTTTAAAGACTAAAGTAAAAGACCTAGTAATTGTGAGCAATGAAGCTGGGTAAATATTTTCAGATTTCTATTTATTTCACATCTATTTCACTACTTATTATTATTAATTTTTTGAACTTAGTTGATTTCATTATTTTATTTGTTAATATTTATATTTGTTGTAACTCATTATCAGCAGTTACAAAATTATATATGCAGACCCAGAATTAGGGTCAATATTTTCCAAAGTTGAACTTAATTAAGTTCAACTTTGGCAAATATAGAGCCTCAGAATTAATTAATTCTGAGGCTCTGACAACATAAAAGTGGGTTATTCTATGTCAAATCACCTAATGGTCCCCAGGGTACCACCTTAGAATTGCTTCAAATTTTGATTACCCACAAATTTTATGAAAAATACACAATCCTGAAAATTTCAGGTCGATTGACTAAACTGTTCAAAAGTTATGATCGAATCAATATTGACCAAAATTGGAAAAATTTGAGCATCTGAAGCTTACAATAGATTTTTTTGATTTTTGACAGACCGTAACTTTTTAAATAAAATAGGTGATTACCTGAAATTTTGTACAGTAATAGTTTTTCACCCAAATAATATATTTTTGCAGGTGTTTTTGACTGATTTTAAACAGTTTTTGAGTTATTGTACTCCATAGTTGCAATAAATCCTAATATTATAAAAAATTTTGCAAACTTTAATATGCTACCCTTCAATACCTACAGATAGGCAGTGCATAATTAATTAGGGTAATGACCTGTGGTAAAAAGCAAAATTATGCATTAAATGTTAGTTAAACACTTGCAGTATCTTGTTAAAGTAATGCTTTTTTTGAAAAGTGTGATAAATTACATTCACTTTGCAAACATTGAAAATAGCGTAAACAGTTGAAATAAGTTATGAAACTTTTTACTGTGGAAGTTCTACATATAGGCAATCTCTGAAAAAAAATTTAAGACCTATATTATATCTTATCACATTATTGTAGTCCTGTGGCTTAGATGTATATTTTTAACTTTTCCCTGAATGAATACAATCAGTTTTTCTTTAAATGATATAATCAGTGTCTTAATTCAATTTGATAAGATTTTAATATGTATTCAATTTTATGCATATAATATAATTTGCACATGATTATAATTTGAGTTTAAAACACTTCAAATACATTAAGAGTTGGTTTTAAAATTAAATGTGAATGCTATTGCATAATTTCTGACCATCTTAGCCATTAAGAAACATCAGTTTATTGTTTTCTCAAAAAGTTACTCCCTATGGTCAAAATTAAACTACCGACAATCAATAAAATGAAATACTTCAATGATTGTGTAGCGTCTCAATACAAAAATTACAAATATCTATTCAACTTTATTTACTACCTTAAAGATCATGATATAAAGGCTGAACACCAATTCTTTAATATGTTCCAAAGAAGATGCCTATGTAGTGGAATAGGAGGAACTATAAAATCAGAAACAGCAAAAGCCAGTCTATGAGCAGCAATTACAAATTACAGATTCTCGCACCACACAAGCTGTTTACATATTTATAACCATAAAACTTATTATAATTATAATCTCCAAAAGCAATATATGAAGATATTAGGACATTCCCAAGCATGCCAGTTTTGTTTAAAATCATTTGTCCAATCTGATTAAAAATGGTAATTTAAATTAGTGCTCTTTTTTAATTTTTTTTTTTTTTTGGAATAACTGTGCCTTTAAAAAAGTATTGCAGTTTATTATGCAGTTATTTATTAAATGACTTTTTTATCTTAGTTACAACAATAATGCTTTTATTATATAAACAGCTTTGCAAACTTAACCATATTGTCATTAATGCTTTACAGATATAACATCGTATTTCATACAAAGGATTATAGGGAAAAAAGTCTCTCTGCGGTGCATATCTGTGTTTAAAAAGAAAAGAAAAATTTCTTTTTTTACTAATTATTCTATAACTATGTATTATTGTGTAATTTTTCTATTTACATTTTTAATACTAAAATTCAGCTTTATGAAAAACAAAACAATTGTTGTAGTATAAAATAACTTATATTATCAAGTCAACAAGTTTTTAGCTATTTGTATAGTTAAAATGTAATCTCAAACGCTGGAAAAAAAATTAAAAAAATGTCAATCTTGAACTCAAACTTTTTCTTTTTTATTTAATGTAGTTTGCACCAGAATTTTCCTAATCAATATCTAAAAGTAGAGAGAAATAAAAAGTTTAGATAACAAATTGTTACCCTATTTTTGTTATATTAGTTTATTCGGCATTTCTAAAGGAAGAAAAAAAAATTAAAAAATAGATAAAAAAAATAAAGAAAAGATTGCTGCCCCATGCCAAACCCTCAGACAATTTAGCAGCACTCTTGTGATGTCAAAGATGTTATCTAAACACCTATTTATAGTTATTCATTTATGTGTATGTGTGTGTGTGTGTGTGTAAACATATATACATATACATACATGTATATATATAAAACATGTATACATATATATGCATATATATACATATATATACATGTATACATATAAAACATGTATGTATACATATATATACATGTATATATGTATAATATAAAACATATGCATGTATATATATATACAAATACATGTATATATGTATATATATATATATCATATTATTATATATTTATATTTATATATATATACATATATATATATATATTCATATATATATATATATATATATATATATATATATATATATATATATATATATATATATATATATATATATATAAATATATATATATATATATATATATATAGTTTGTTGCATTTGGGAATCACGGAAAGAAAAAAGTGATTCTTACGCCAACACATACGTCGCTTTTAATTACTTTTGACTTTTGTCCAACATTTGCGTGTTGGACGAAAGTCAAAACCATTAATTTAATTACAAATTAATCGTTTTTTAAAAAAACCACGAAAACGCAAATTTAATTGACCAGAATGTTTTTAAAAACATTTTGAATGTTTTTAACAATATAAACAATGTTTTTATTTTTATTTTTTTTAATAAAATGTTTTTATTTTTATTTTTTTGCAGTCTATCAATTATTAAAAAAAAAAATTCCGGTCTTGCATTTTACTTTTTACTTTTTGTCAACAAAATATGTAAAAAACTTTCGGACAACATATAAGAGTTCTATATATATATATATATATATATATATATATATATATATATATATATATATATATATATATATATATATATATATATATATATATTATAAAAATTTTTTTTTTTTCAAAAGTATGTCATGTTGGGTCTGAAAAGAAGTGAAATTATATAAAAATTTCAAAAATAACAATCATTTTGTAAAAAAATTATTATTTAAAATCTTTGGGAATTATAAACAAAAAAATACACTTCTTTTATTTTTAGTTATAAAAGGTCTTTTTTCTGCAATAAACTTTAAAATATAAATATTGTAATAAAATGATTATTATTTTTGAAAATTTTATATAATTTCACTTCTTTTGAGACCCAACATGACATACTTTTGAAAAAAAAAATTTTTAATAATATCTTGGTAAATACTTGGTAAGTATTCAAGTGTCTTGTGCTCCCACTAAATCCAATATAATTTTAAAAGAATTTAACCAAGTTGTTTGTGAGAACCAAAAGCAATTTTTAAGAATATGAACAGATCTTTTTTAGAATATAAGGGGGGGCTGGGACACCCTAATATATATCTAATATATATATATATCTAATATATATATATATCTAATATATATATATATATATAATATATATATATCTAATATATATATATATCTAATATATATATATATATATATATATATATATATATATCTTGATCACGTTTTAAATTCTTTATATTTTATTATAATCATTTCAAATGCTTTTTCTGCTGTCATAGAACCATTAATCTTTAACATGCCAAGAGGTTGAACCTGTCCTTTTAAAAAATGCAAATTTAAATACATATATCGATGATTTTTCTTTGATGTCCATTCATCTAAAGATAATGAAAAACGAGTGTCTGCTTTTTTCAACTTTTTAAAGTCATCAACTAAATCAGACTTTTTTGCAATATTTCAAAAGCATACTTTTCATTCCATGTGTATTGCTTGGAATTATTAAGTTTTTTGCTGCGCAGCCATTTTTAATATCAATACTTTTCTCAAACTTAAAAGTTGGAATAAGATCTACTGCAAAAAGTTTGGCAAGAACAACCTTAGGTGAATCAATCTTGTTTCTAAGACAACAGCAGTAATTGAAATCTGACTACTCTTTTTCTCAACTATATTTTTTGTTTGTTTTCTCTTTGGTTTAGTTAAGCTTAGTTCTTTCATCGCATTTTTAAAACACTTAAACTGTTTGAACATGCAAATAACTGTGGTCAAGTTGTCTAAAATATTATTTTATGTGCAGTCAAACAAGGAGAGCGATCAAACATGCTTTCTGTAATAACCTAATATATATTTATATATATATTACAATTTTATAGGGATATATGAATGCATGTTTATCTACTATAGCGTATATAGATCAGTAATTAATTCCTAGTTTTGCTTATCTTTATAATAAATGGCTTTTTCGGAAAAGAAGAAAAAACAAAGAATAATGAAAGAAAAGAATGCTGCCCCATCCAAAACCCTCAGTCGACGTAGCGACACTTTGTGGCAGCAGGCCATGAGTTAGTTGATGTATGTACCTGGCATTAGGC